>NC_083404.1:143551990-143584490 GCF_020745735.1 Hemiscyllium ocellatum
CCAGGTCCTCATTAAACAATCCCTGCATCCCAGAGATTAATCTGTGACCCTCCTTTACACTCCCTGAATGGGAGATAAGGAGACCAGAACTTGACACAATACTCCAGGGGGGCTCTTACCAAGGCGCTATACAACTGCAGAAGGTATTGTTCCCCCGGGACTCGAACCCCCTCACGATGACACCATTACAGCATTGACCTTCCCAACTGTTGCTGGCCCTGATTGCTGACAGTGAGAGATTCATGGACAAGAAGTCAGCTCGCTTTAGCACCTGCCCTTCCCACTCTCCCCCCTCCCCACACCACCCCCCCCCATCCCCCCCTCCCTCTGGATCACTACCACAGCCAAAACTTCCCATTTCTTCCCACGGGCTTCCATTTGGCCTGTTCTCACCCATTCCATCACCCTGCCCCCATCCCCTCGCAGCCTCCGTGTACTCACAGAATCCTAATGTCCCACAGTGATCACTCTCTCACTGGGATAGAGAGCTGGAAGTCAAACCCCACTCTCCCCAGAGTCAGCAACAAGTGAAACCATTTAGAAAGTGCGCAGAGTTCTCCAGATTTACCTATCAAACAGTTCCAGTCTGTTATCCAGTATATATCTGGAATAACTCCTCATTACAAATAAATAAACTCTCGTTACAGGTAAAAACCGAAAGATCTGTAGATACTGCCAATTAGAAACAAAAACAGGAATTGCTGGAAAAACTCAGCAGGCCTGGCCGCATCTGTGCAGAGAAATCACAGTTAATGTTTCGGGTCCAGTTCTGAGGAAGGGTCACTGGACCCGAAATGTTCACTCTGCTTTCTCTCCACAGGTGCTGTCAGACCTGCTGAGCTTTTCCAGCAACTTTGAGGCTTTTTTCCAGTTACAGTAAACAGTTATGAACCATCACTGTGTAACTTGGCAAATTAAACCACTCTGCCCTTACTAATACCCTCCAAATGCACATGCGCGTGCACACACACACATATCTATAGATAGTGTATACACACACATGCACACACACGCATCCACACATATGTATAGTGTATTGCATACATACACATATAATGATGCACATATACTCATGAACATATATACACACATATGAACAAGCACATACATACATGTACACACACTCACGGCCACATCCATGCACACATACAAATACTTGCGTACACACACCAGTGCGCACACACTCATGCATGCACACACTTGTGTACATACACATGCATGTACATACAAACACATGAATACACAAACACATGTACACACAGAAACACACATACAAAGTGAAAAGCAACATGATGCAAACCTTCGACAAGTTTTGAAAACCTTCCTTTCCTCATTACAATCCAGAACCAAAAAGACAAAAGCATAACACACACAATCTTTACACAATCCAGTAAACCTTTCTCACACTCATTTTGTCACCTGGTATTTCTGGGAGACAGGACGACAGTGCCAGTATTTCATTGGGAGGTCCCAGGCTTGGTGGTCTCAGATATCGGGTGTTGGGATTGGTGGAGAATGTGGGTTCCTTGGGGCAGGGTCCAGGTTAGGAGCTGGTCAGTCAGGACACAGCCTGATTCAGTTTTCTGCCTTGTGTTTTTTCTGTCAGAGCTGCGAGGAAGCCTCGGAGTTGAGTTCGGGTTGTAATACTCAGGATTCTCATCTGCAGCGATTGGCTCAGTCGATGTGCAACCGCCTTCTCTCCTCACCTTTCAGTCAGTGTCACACACAGGTAATGCATTCAGCAACTTGCTCAGAACCGGCATTCTGCCAACCAGCCACAGAGAAACTGGGAAAGATACTAACAGCCAAAATAAAAGCAAGAGTAGGCCATTTGGCCCTTCCATCCTGCTTCATCCTCCTTTCGCCCCCCCCCATACCCATTGATCGATCTAACCCAAGGAACTTGATCTACCTCCAGCTTGAAAATACACAATGCTTTGGCCTTAACCACTTGCTGTGGTAGAGAATTCCACAGATTTCTCCACCCCCCCACTACCCTCCACCCCCCACCCTGGGTGTAGACAGGAACAAAGGTATTGCAGCCATTGGGAAATGAAGAGAGAGATGGAGGGACACACACACACACACACGCACACGCACGCGCACACGCACACACACACGCACACACACACACACACACACACACACGCACATACACACACACGCGCACACACACACACACACACACACACATGCACACACATACACACACACGCACACACACACACCGACACATACAGGGAAAAGCTCACATCCACTGTGGTGTCAGGAAATGTCTGGAAATCCCTTTCTAGGTTTCTGACCAGACTCTGCTTGTCCTTTAGCCCCCACTCTCAGGCTGTTTAAATACCAATGGGAGACTGTGATTCTCCTTTATTTTAACTTCCAGTCTTTTCTCATGATCCCTCTTTGGTTCTGTAATTTGGTTTGTCATCTCACTCCTAAACCTTCGGTTTTCCTGTTGATTCCTGGTTGTATCTTCCACCAGACATTTGTTGTAAGATGGTGTGGTCCTTCTTTCTTTTAACTCCAGGGGATGCTGTTAACATCCCAAAGATAACAGATGATGGAGTCTCGAAAGGGAGGAGAGATCTCCGATTAGTCTCTATGCTGAGGGACAAATTAATGCGAGTAAAGAGGTCACTAGGACCTGGTGACCATCAAGCAAGGGCTTTAAAGGAAGTGACCGCAGAGATACTGGGAAAATTGGTCAAAATACTCCAGACCTCAATGTATTCTGGGATGTTTCCACTAGATTGGAAAACTGCTCATTTGTTGCCCTTGTTCAAGAAGAGGGTGGATAGAAAGCAGGAAATAATAGACCATTAACACAAAATCAATCATTGGGCAAATGCTAGATCCATATCTAAAGAAGAAATAACAGGACATTTAGAAAACTTTAACAGATTTAACCAGAGTCACCATGGTTTTGTGAAAAGGGGAAATCCTGTTTAAAAACTTTGTGGGAGAGTTCTTTGGGATATAATGAGCAGGGGTGATGAAGAGAAACCAGTAGATGGGTATATTTGGATTTCCAGAAAACATTCAGTGAGGTTATTGTTCAGGTCAGGAACACATGGTATTGGGTTAAAGGTCAACATTTTCAGGGTGGAATGACCTAACTCATGCAGTGCTGCGAATATAGCCTCAATTATTGACCATCGATATTAATGACTGGGAGAGCAGGCAGAGTGTAATGTGTCCCTATTTGCTGTAGACACAAAAATAGATGAAAAAGCAGGTTGTGATGAGGACATAAGAAATCTGTGAAGGGAATTCAACAGGTTGAGCGAGTGGCAAAATGGAGGATGGAATTTAATTTCGGAAAGTGCGAGGTTATGCGAAGAAGAATTAAAAGGCAAACTATTAATTAAATGGAGAGAGACACAGAGAGAGTCAAAACACTAGGCAGCACAGAGGGATCTGGGTGTTGGTCTGCAGGTGCAGCAAGTTATCAGAAAAGCAAATGGAACTTTGGTACTTATTGTCAGAGGTTTGAGGTTGAAAACTGGGACGTCCTGGCCATTGGTGAGGTCACATGTGGAGGACCGAAAGGACCTACTGGCACTGGAAACTTTTCAAAAGAGATTCACTTTGCTGATTCCTGGGTGAAGGGGTTGGTTTATCAAGACTGGCTAAACAAGTTAGGCCTTTCTATAATCGAGTTTCGGATGAGGTGTAATCTCATTGAAACATAGTATATCTTGAGAGAGCTTGACACTGTCAATGTTGAGAAAATATTCCCACTCATGGAGAAATCTCAAACTAGGGAACATAATTCCAGAATAAGGGAATGATGGTTTAAAACTGAGATGTGAAGGCATTTATTCTCCCAGAAAATAGTGAAAATCTAGAATCCTCCAGCCAGAGAGTTTGAAGGTTAGGTGACCGGGAATATTTACAGAGGATGTCGATAGCTGTTTGAAATATTGGGGATTTGAAGGTAATTATGAGCTGGTATGGAAGGGGGAGATGGGTCTGGAACAAAGCACTTACAATCTTATAGAACGGTGGGGCTGAATGGCCTCCTTCTGCTTCTATGCTTCTGTCCTTGTGACAGTGAACGGGAGAAGTCTGCAGGATTTCTATGCAGAGGGACAGAGGATAAACCAGATAAATGTCAGCAAATAACAGAGGGAGAACATTAATTAATCATGCAGATTGGGACGGTCAGATTGGGGCGGTCAGATTGGGACGGTCAGATTGGGACGGTCAGATTGGGACGGTCAGATTGGGACGGTCAGATTGAGACAGTCAGATAGGGACAGTCAGATAGGGACAGTCAGATAGTCTTCACGGAGTATATTCTGGACTGTTTCCTTGAACATTATCCCCAGCCAGGGATCAGGCTGTTTTGGATCTGGTCATATGTGTTGAGACAGGTTTAATAAATGATGTGAGAGTAAAAGATCCCTATGGAAACAGTGACCATAACGTGGCCAAATTCAGCATTCTGTCTGAGAGGGAGTAACATGGCTCAGAAACGACTGTGCTAAACTTAAATAAGGATCATTACAGAGGAATGAGGGCGCAGCTGGAGTGAGTTTAGCAACAAAGGCTGTTGAGGAAAAATGGCAGACAATTAAAAACATGTTTATGGCTCCCAACAAAGATTTATTCCAGACAGGAGCAAAGATTCTAGGAAGGGGATAAACTGACCATGGATAACCAGGGAAGGGAAAGCAAGGATTAATGGTAAGCCATAGGATTGGGAAAGTTTTAATAATCAACAAAAGACAACCAAGAAAATAATAAAAAGAGAGACAGTAAAAGTTGAGGCTGAATCAGTGAGTAATGGGTAAAAAATGAGGTCTGCAGATGCTGGAGATCACAGCTGCAAATGTGTTGCTGGTCAAAGCACAGCAGGTTAGGCAGCATCTCAGGAATAGAGAATTCGACGTTTCGAGCATAAGCCCTTCATCAGTAATGGATAAATCAACATGTGGACGGGCTGGTGTTAGACTGCGATGTACAAGGTCAGATGTCACACCACACCAGATGATAGTTAAACAGATTTACTTAAATTCATAAGCTAACATAGTGCTATGCATTCATTAGATAAATTAATTCCTTTACCAAATGAAGAGGCAGTGCTGTGAAAGCTTGTGATTTTAAATTAATCACTTGGACAAGAAATAGGTGTTGTGAGACTCCTGACTTAGAAATTAAAATAAGAGCTCCTTTAAATTTTGAAAAAACCAAGACAACCTAAAGTGAAGCTCAGCCCCGTATAGAATGGGTCTGGGAAAATAATACTGACGAACCAGGAAATTGGAGTATCGGTATCTGCTCAGTCAAAGACATTAGAAGCATCATAAACGAAGTATTAAAGCAGGTCTGATAGAGAGGGTGTAATGTAATCTCTCAGTATGATACAGGTCTGACAGAGAGAGTGTAATGTAATCTCTCAGTATGGTACAGGTCTGACAGAGAGAGTGTAATGTAATCTCTCAGTATGGCACAGGTCTGACAGAGAGGGTGTAATGTAATCTCTCAGTATGATACAGGTCTGACAGAGAGACTGTAATGTAATCTCTCAGTATGATACAGGTCTGACAGAGAGAGTGTAATGTAACCTCTCAGTATGATACAGGTCTGACAGAGAGAGTGTAATGTAACCTCTCAGTATGATACAGGTCTGATAGAGAGGGTGTAATGTAATCACTCAGTGTGATACAGGTCTGACAGAGAGGGTGTAATGTAATCACTCAGTATGGTACAGGTCTGACAGAGAGGGTGTAATGTAATCACTCAGTATGGTACAGGTCTGACAGAGAGAGTGTAATGTAATCTCTCAGTATGATACAGGTCTGATAGAGAGGGTGTAATGTAATCACTCAGTATGATACAGGTCTGATAGAGAGGGTGTAATGTAATCACTCAGTATGGTACAGGTCTGACAGAGAGGGTGTAATGTAATCTCTCAGTGTGATACAGGTCTGACAGAGAGCGTGTAATGTAATCACTCAGTATGGTACAGGTCTGACAGAGAGGGTGTAATGTAATCTCTCAGTATGATACAGGTCTGACAGAGAGGGTGTAATGTAATCTCTCAGTATGATACAGGTCTGATAGAGAGACTGTAATGTAATCTCTCAGTATGATACAGGTCTGACAGAGAGAGTGTAATGTAATCTCTCAGTATGATGCAGGTCTGACAGAGAGACTGTAATGTAATCTCTCAGTGTGATACAGGTCTGACAGAGAGAGTGTAATGTAATCACTCAGTATGATACAGGTCTGACAGAGAGGGTGTAATGTAATCTCTCAGTATGATGCAGGTCTGACAGAGAGGGTGTGATGTAATCTCTCAGTATGATGCAGGTCTGACAGAGAGACTGTAATGTAATCTCTCAGTATGATACAGGTCTGATAGAGAGGGTGTAATGTAATCACTCAGTATGATACAGGTCTGACAGAGAGGGTGTAATGTAATCACTCAGTGTGATACAGGTCTGATAGAGAGGGTGTAATGTAATCACTCAGTGTGATACAGGTCTGATAGAGAGGGTGTAATGTAATCACTCAGTGTGATACAGGTCTGACAGAGAGGGTGTAATGTAATCTCTCAGTGTGATACAGGTCTGATAGAGAGGGTGTAATGTAATCTCTCAGTATGATACAGGTCTGACAGAGAGGGTGTAATGTAATCTCTCAGTATGATACAGGTCTGACAGAGAGGGTGTAATGTAACCTCTCAGTATGATACAGGTCTGACAGAGAGAGTGTAATGTAATCTCTCAGTATGATACAGGTCTGACAGAGAGGGTGTAATGTAACCTCTCAGTATGATACAGGTCTGACAGAGAGGGTGTAATGTAATCTCTCAGTATAATACAGGTCTGACAGAGAGGGTGTAATGTAACCTCTCAGTATGATACAGGTCTGACAGAGAGGGTGTAATGTAATCTCTCAGTGTGATACAGGTCTGACAGAGAGTGTGTAATGTAACCTCTCAGTGTGATACAGGTCTGACAGAGAGGGTGTAATGTAATCTCTCAGTATAATACAGGTCTGACAGAGAGAGTGTAATGTAACCTCTCAGTATGATACAGGTCTGACAGAGAGGGTGTAGTGTAATCTCTCAGTGTGATACAGATCTGACAGAGAGGGTGATCTGGAATCTGAGCTTCAAACACTGCGGCACATCCGGGAGGGGGAGAGTTACCTGGACGCTTTGTTTCAGGAGGCAGTCACACCTGGGAGATTAAGTAATTCGCATTCAGCTAGTGATCAGGCACAACAGAGTGTGACTGTAATTGAGGCAGGTAGGGGGAACCTGAGTTCAGGAGTGGAGGAGCCTCAGCCCTTGACCTTGTCCAACAGGTACGAGATTCTTGCTCTCTGCTCGGATGAGGAAAAGGGCTTTGGACAGGATGAGCCAGCTGACCACGGCACCATGGTGCAGAAGGCCATTCAAGAGGGGGGAGCTAATAGACAAGTAGTGGTTACAGGGGATTCTATAATTAGGGGGACAGATAGTATCCTTTGCAAGCCGGATCGGGAGTCTCGCATGGTGTGTTGCCTGCCCGGTGCCAGGGTGCGGGACATCTCCGACCGGCTTGAAAGGATATTGGAGTGGGAGGGGGAGGATCCAGTTGTTGTGGTCCACGTTGGGACTAACAACATCGGCAAGACTAGAGTGGAGGACCTGTTTGGGGATTACGAAGCACTAGGCAGGAAATTGAAGGACAGGTCCTCAAGGGTCATAATCTCCGATTACTGCCCGAGCCACGTGCCAATTGGCATTGGGACAAGAAAATTAGGCAAGTAAACACGTGGCTAAGGGATTAGTGTGGGAAAGAGGGATTCCACTTCATGGGGCATTGGCATCAGTTTTGGAACAGGGGGGATCTGTACCGTTGGGACGGTCTCCACCTGAACCGATCAGGTACCAATGTTCTAGTGAAGAGGACAAATAGGGTGGTCAGTAGGACTTTAAACTTCTGAGTTGGGGGGATGGGAAAGTGAAAGCGACAGGGAGTATGGCATTAAATGGAAAGATAAGCAGCAGGATAGCATGTGTGCAGGCGGATTTAAAATTGAGGCAGACTGAGAATGCAGAAAAAAAGCAAGGATAACTTAGGACATCATATGACTTCCAATATCTCTAATGATAAGGAAGTTAGCATTAAGGCACTTTACCTGAATGCTCATAGCATTCATAACAAAGCAGATGAACTAATGGCACAGATAATAGTGAATGATTATGATGTGGTAGGCATCACAGAGACTTGGTTACATGGGGGGTCAGGATTGGCAGTTAAACCTCAATGGTTTTTCAACTTATCGAAAAGACAGAGAGGTGGGCAGAGGGGGTGGGGTTGCCTTGTTAGTTAAGAACAAAATTAAATCAATGGTATTGAATGACATAGCGTCGGATGATGTGGAGTCTGTGTGGGTGGAATTGAGGAACCACAAAGGCAAAAAAACCATAATGGGTGTTGTGTATAGACCTCTGAACAGTGGTCAGGACCAGGAACGCAACATATACCGGGAAATAGAGAAGGCATGTCAGAAAGGCAAGGTCACATTGATCATGGGAGACTTCAATATGCAGGTGGACTGGGTAAATAATGTTGGAGTGGATCCAAAGAAAGGGAATTCATGGAATGCTTACAGGATGGCTTTTTGGAACAGCTTGTCATGGAGCCCACAAGGGAGCAGGCTATTCTGGACCTAGTGCTTTGCAATGAACCAGACTCTATAAAAGATCTTAAAGTAAGGGAACCCTTAGGAAGTAGCGATCATAATATGGTAGAGTTCAGTCTGGAGTTTGAAAGAGAGAAGGCAAAATCGGATGTAATGGTGTTACAATTATCTTTATTTAACTATGAGGGCATGAGAGAGGAACTGACAAAAATAGACTGGAAGCAGAGCCTAGCGGGGAAGACAGTAGAGCAAAAATGGCAGGAGTTTGTGGGTATAATTGAGGACACTGTACAGAGGTTCATCCCCAAGAAAAGAAAGATTATCCGGGGAGGGATTAGACAGACATGGCTGACAAAGGAAGTCAGGAAATGTATTAAAGAAAAAGAGAGATCCTATAAAGTGGCTAAGAACAGTGGGAAATCAGAAGATTGGGAAGGATACAAAAGCAAACAGAGGATAACAAAGAGTGTAATAAGAAATGAGAGGATCAAATATGAAGGTAGGCTAGCCAGTAATATTAGAAATGACAGTAAAAGTTTCTTTCAGTACATAAGAAACAAATGACAGGCAAAAGTAGACATTGGGCCACTTCAAACTGATGCAGGAAGCCTAGTGATGGGAGATAAGGAAATAGCAGGAGAACTTAACAAGTACTTTGTGTCAGTTTTTACAGTGGAAGACATGAGTAATATCCCAACAATTAAAGGAAGTCACGGGGCTGAGTTGAGTATGGTTGCCATTACAAAAGAGATAGTGCTAGAAAAGTTAAAAAGTCTTAAAATTGATAAATCTCCTGGCCGCGATGGGATACACCCTAGAGTTCTGAGAGAGGTGGCTGAGGAAATAGTGGAGGCATTGGTTGAGATCGTTCAAGAGTCACTGGAGTCAGGAAAGGTCCCGGATGATTGGAAGATGGCTGTTGTAACCCCCTTGTTCAAGAAAGGATCAAGACAAAAGATGGAAAATTATAGGCCAATTAGCTTAACCTCGGTTGTTGGTAAAATTCTAGAATCCATCATTAAGGATGAGGTTTCTAAATTCTTGGAAGAGCAGAGTCTGATTAGAACAAGTCAACATGGATTTAATAAGGGGAGGTCATGCCTGACAAACCTGTTGGAATTTTTTGAAGAGGTAACAAATAGGTTAGACCAGGGAAACCCAGTGGATGTGGTCTATCTAGACTTTCAAAAGGCCTTTGATAAGGTGCCACACGGGAGGCTGCTGAGCAAGGTGAGGGCCCATGGTGTTCGAGGTGAGCTGCTGGGATGGATTGAGGATTGTCTGTCTAACAGAAGGCAGAGAGTTGGAATAAAAGGTTCTTTTTCAGAATGGCAGCCGGTGACGAGCGGTGTCCCGCAGGGTTCGGTGTTGGGGCCACAGCTGTTCGCATTATATATTAATGATCTGGATGAAGGGACTGGGGGCATTCTAGCGAAGTTTGCCGATGATACGAAGTTAGGTGGACAGGCAGGTAGTACTGAGGAAGTGGGGAGGCTGCAGAAGGATCTAGACAGTTTGGGAGAGTGGTCCAGGAAATGGCTGATGGAATTCAACGTGAGCAAATGCGAGGTCTTGCACTTTGGCAAAAAGAATAAAAGCATAGACTACTTTCTAAATGGTAAGAAAATTCGTAAAGCCAAAGTACAAAGGGATCTGGGAGTGCTAGTCGAGGATTGTCTAAAGGTAAACATGCAGGTTGAGTCCGTGATTAAGAAAGCGAATGCAATGTTGTCATTTATCTCAAGAGGGTTGGAATATAAAAGCACCGTTGTGCTACTGAGACTTTATAAAGCTCTGGTTAGGCCCCATTTGGAGTACTGTGTCCAGTTTTGGTCCCCACACCTCAGGAAGGACATACTGGCACTGGAACGTGTCCAGCGGAGATTCACATGGATGATCCCTGGAATGGCAGGTCTAACTTATGAGGAACGGCTGACGATCCTGGGATTGTATTCGTTGGAGTTTAGAAGATTGAGGGGAGACTTAATAGAAACATACAAGATAATACATGGCTTGGAAAGGGTGGATGCTAGGAAATGTTTTCCGTTAGGTGAGGAGACTAGGACCTGTGGACACAGCCTTAGAATTAGAGGGGGTCAATTCAGAACAGAAATGCGGAGACATTTCTTCAGCCAGAGGGTGGTGGGCCTGTGGAATTCATTGCCGCAGAGTGCAGTGGAGGCCGGGACGCTAAATGTCTTCAAGGCCGAGATTGATAGATTCTTGTTGTCTGGAGGAATTAATGGCTACGGGGAGAACGCTGGTAAGTGGAGTTGAAATGCCCATCAGCCATGATTGAATGGCAGAGTGGACTCGATGGGCCGAATGGCCTTACTTCCACTCCTATGTCTTATGGTCTTATGGTAATGTAATCTCTCAGTATGATACAGGTCTGACAGAGAGAGTTGAAAATGTGTTGCTGGTTAAAGCACAGCAGGTTAGGCAGCATCCAAGGAATAGGAAATTCGACGTTTCGGGCCAGAGCCCTTCATCAGGAATGAGGAGAGTGTGCCAGGCAGGCTAAGATAAAAGGTAGGGAGGAGGGACTTGGGGGAGGGGGGATGGAGATGTGGCGACTCTTGCATCGCCAGAACATAACAACACGACGCCTCATCTTCCGCCTGGGAACCCTCCAACCACAAGGAATGAACTCAGATTTCTCCAGTTTCCTCATTTTCCCTCCCCCCACCTTGTCTCAGTCGATTCCCTTGAACTCAGCACCGCCTTCCTAACCTGCAATCTTCTTCTTGACCTCTCCGCCCCCACCCCACTCCGGCCTATCACCCTCACCTTGACCTCCTTCCACCCATCACATCTCCATCGCCCCTCCCCCAAGTCCCTCCTCCCTACCTTTTATCTTAGCCTGCCTGGCACACTCTCCTCATTCCTGATGAAGGGCTTGTGCCCGAAACGTCGAATTTCCTGTTCCTTGGATGCTGCCTGACCTGCTGTGCTTTAACCAGCAACACATTTTCAGCTCTGATCTCCAGCATCTGCAGACCTCACTTTTTACTGACAGAGAGGGTGTAATGTAACCTCTCAGTGTGATACAGGTCTGACAGAGAGAGTGTAATGTAATCTCTCAGTGTGATACAGGTCTGACAGAGAGAGGGTGTAATGTAATCTCTCAGGATGATACAGGTCTTTCAGCCTGTTCTCACTCCCAGTCCCACTTGGCACTTCTTGCCATTTGACACCGCGTGTCACGCTGTGTCTTCCCACAGTGCTATGTTATTTTTCTCCAGATTCTGCCGGACAGTTATCTTGATGCCTGTTTATTTGCATTCTGTACCCGCTCTGGGAGTGCGGAGGACCGAACCCGTATGATTTGTGAAACATTCGCCAGTTACTCCCGGGAATGTGGTGAACAGCACATTTTCATCGAGTGGAGGACTCCCGACTTCTGTGGTGAGTAATGTCTCTCACTCACTCAACATTTTTACTCATGGGACGGATGTGGGTGTCTCTGGCTGGGCCCAGTATTTACTGCCCGTCCCTAGTTGCCCCTTGAGAAGGTGGGGGTGAGCTGTCTTCCTGACCCGCTGCAGTCCATGTGCTGTGGGTAGACCCACAATGTCCCTTAGGGAGGGAATTCCAGGATTCTGCCAGAGTCAATGTAGAGATACGTGTTGGGACTGTGTGAACAGTGAGTGTGTGGCATCGTGTGGAGTAAACTGAGACCGCCGAATCTGTGAGGACCGAAACAGTGGGCTGTGCAGAATGTGTCAATTTGCAGAATACCAGTGGGTATGTTGACAGCAGGGGCTAGTTTCCTGTGTTCCAATGGATGACTCATTATCCCCTGTAGATGATGCTATTATTGAGAGTGGAGTTTTGTAGAGAGTGTTGGTTTGTGTGGGATTGGAGATTATTATGCCATGCTCTGTTTGTATCAGGGAAGACTTGCAGCAATGAAATGATTTACTCAGACTGTGTCTCCACCTGTCCTGCTACCTGTGAGACTGTGGGGAACCCTCATGAAGGTCACTGTCGAGAGGAATGTGCCAGTGGCTGTGAGTGCCCACAGGGTTCCTACCTCGAGATGGGGCGATGTGTCAAAGCTGAGGATTGTCCCTGTTTCCATCATGGACAGAAGTATCGTCCTGGACAGACAATCACACAGAGATGTAATGACTGGTGAGTGAAATGGTTCTCGATCTGTTCACTGATGTGGGTATTGCAGCTGGGCCAACATTTACTACCCATCCCTAATTGCCCAGAGGGCAGTTCAGTGTCACTCTCATTGCTGTGGGTCAGGGGTCACGTGTAGGCCAGACCTGGTAACAAGATTAGTGAGAATGGTGATTTTTCTGACAATTGACAAAGTTTACATGTTCCCCTTTAGGGCCAGATATTTTATTCCATGTTTTGATAATTGATTACACATTCAGGGATTTTGCTGTCCCCTTTCATTCAGGATCTGACAGTGTGTGTTCAGTCCCAGACTGTTAACCTCTGACTGTGTCTCAGAATGCAAACACCTCACATTACCGTCACTCTCAATGCTCCATACAGACAAATCAAATCCTAACCTTCCCCCTCACTCCCTGTAACCTACCGAACTCAGTCCTCATCTCCCCCTCACTCCCTGTAACCTACCTAACTCAATCCCCATCTCCCCCTCACTCCCTGTAACCTACCTAACTCAGTCCTCATCTCCCCCTCACTCCCTGTAACCTATCTAACTCAAACCCCATCTCCCCCTCACTCCCTGTAACCTACCTAACTCAATCCCCATCTCCCCCTCACTCCCTGTAACCTACCTAACTCAGTCCTCATCTCCCCCTCACTCCCTGTAACCTACCTAACTCAGTCCTCATCTCCCCCTCACTCCCTGTAACCTATCTAACTCAAACCCCATCTCCCCCTCACTCCCTGTAACCTACCTAACTCAGTCCTCATCTCCCCCTCACTCCCTGTAACCTACCTAACTCGGTCCTCATCTCCCCCTTACTCCCTGTAACCTACCTAACTCAAACCCCATCTCCACCTCACTCTCTTTAACCTACCTAACTCAAACCCCATCTCCCCCTCACTCCCTGTAACCTACCTAACTCAGTCCTCATCTCCCCCTCACTCCCTGTAACCTACCTAACTCAAACCCCATCTTCCCCTCACTCCCTGTAACCTACCTAACTCAATCCTCATCTCCCCCTCACTCCCTGTAACCTACCTAACTCAGTCCTCATCTCTCCCTCACTCCCTGTAACCTACCTAACTCAATCCCCATCTCCTCCTCACTCCCTGTAACCTACCTAACTCAGTCCTCATCTCTCCCTCACTTCCTATAATCTACCTAACTCAATCCTCACCTCCCCCTCATCCCTGTGGCCTATCCAGCCTTACCTGAATTGCAATATGAAGCAGCTCAGATGTTACAAACACTGTGGCGAGTCACTCACCTCCTGACTCCCTAAGTGTGTCTACCAACACATCACAGCCGACCACAGCAACGTCTCTGCCCAGGACTGTAGAAACTACAGGAAACTGTGAATAAAGCCAAGTCCATCACAGGAGCCAACCTCCCATCCCTGTATTCCGTTTACACTTGTTGTTGCCTTGTGAAGGTTGCCAATATCATCAGAGAGCCCTCCCACCTCTCCTCTGGCTAGCAGGAGATACAGACACACCAACAAGTTTAAGAACAGCTTCTTCCCTTGATCTGGAGATGCTGGTGTTGAACTGGGGTGGACAAAGTTAAACATCACCCAACACCAGGTTAGAGTCCAACAGGTTTAATTGGAAGCACTAGCTTTCGGAGCGACGCTCCTTCATCAGGAGGTTGTGGGGTATAAGGCTGTAGGACACAGAATTTATAGCAAATGTTTACAATGTGATGTAACTGAAATTATACATTGAAAAATACCTTGATTGTTTGTTGAGTCTCTCATCTGTTAGAATGACCATGTTAGCTTCACTTCTTTCACATGTAAATCACAAAACTTTTTTTTAAAAGTTACATTCTCAGGTTAACTGTAACCATTGGTGTCAGCCCAGATAATGTGTTGAAGGTGTTAACCCCCTGTGTTCCCTGTCTGTGCCACAATGTTTAGACTGATTCTAATTTAAAATATGAATTAACAGAGTCTTTCATGGATTCATGCAGTTTCTGAGCAAAGTACAATATAACTCTGCAAGTACAAATTCACCCACAAACGTATATGTGTGTGTGTGTGTGTGTGTGTGTGTGTGTGTGTGTGTGTGTGTGTAGTGCAATGGTGGTCACCTGTAATGTGACATGAACCCAAGGTCCAGGTTGAGGCCCTCCCTGTGGGGACCGAACTTAGCTATCAGCCTCTGCTCGGCCACCTTTCTCTGCTGCCACTCACACATACTCCTACAGACACACACACTCCCACACTCACACATCCACCGTCTCACAGACTTAGACTCCTTTACACACACACATATACACTCTCTCACATACACCCACAACCCCACCCTCCCAACACACACACACACACACACACACACGCGCGCGTTTGTGGGGTGAATTTGTACTTGCAGAGTTACATTGTACTTTGCTCAGAAACTGCATGAATCCAAGTAAGACTCTATGAGTTCATTTTTAGATTAGAATCAGTCTAAACATTGTGGCACAGACAGGGAACACAGGGGGCTAACACCTTCAACACATCATCTGGGCTGACGCCAATGGTTAAAGGTGAAAGTGAGGACTGCAGATACAGGAGATCAGAGTCAAGATTAGAGTGGTGCTGGACAAACCTGAGAATGTAACTTTTAAAAAAAAGTTTTGTGATTTACATGTGAAAGAAGTGAAGCTAACATGGTCATTCTAACAGATGAGAGACTCAACAAACAATCAAGGCATTTTTCAATGTATAATTTCAGTTACATCACATTGTAAACATTTGCTATAAATTCTGTGTCTTACAACCTTATACCCCACAACCAACTGATGAAGGAGCGACGCTCCGAAAGCTAGTGCTTCCAATTAAACCTGTTGGACTATAACCTGGTGTTGGGTGATGTTTAGTTTCTTCCCTGCCATGATCGAATTGCTGAATAGACTTCTCTAACTTCAAATAATATTGATCTTGCTTTGTGCACGTCCTTGTTTGTCTTGCTGTGTCTAAGCTTCCTATGATCTGTCTATCCTTGTTTGTTATAACCTGCTTGTACTACTCATAAAACAAAACATTTCACTGCAATAAATCAAATCAAATCACGACACAGGTCAGGAGGATGTGGGAATACTCCCCACTTCCCTGGATGGGGACAGCTCCAACAACACTCAAGGAGCTCGACCCCATCCAGGACAAAGCAGCCGCTTGATTGGCCCCACACCCACAAACACCCCCTCCCTCCCTCACTGAAGCTCAGTCGCAGCAGTGTGTACTATCTACAAGATGGATTGTAAAAATTCACCAAAAATCCTTACACAGCATCTTCCAAACACACAACCACTTCCACCGACAAGGACAAGGGCAGCAGGTACCTGGGAACATCACGATTACTCGTGTTAGTGAGAGTACATCTCTGTAAGGATGTTAATTCCTGCTTCGGTTTTTATACAGCGTCTGTCAGCGAGGTCATTGGGAGTGTACGCAGAATAAATGTGCTGCTGAGTGTGACGTCATCGGGAGCCAGCACTACATCACATTCGATCACAAACGCTACTCATTCCATGGTAACTGTGAATACACACTCGTGGAGGTAAGGCCGGGGTTAAACTGTGAATGACAAAGAACACAATGTCTGAGCATGTAGGACAGAGCATCCATTCATCAGTGAGAGCCTGTCCACTGGAGCACTGTGTCTCAGTGAGAGTCTGTCCACTGGAACACTGTCACCCAGTGAGGCTCTACAGTGGAGCACTGTCTCCCAGTGAGAATCTGTACACTGGAACACTGTCTCCCAGTGAGAGTCTGGACACTGGAACACTGTCTCCCAGTGAGAGCCTGTACACTGAAGCACTGTCTCCCAGTGAGAGCCTGTACACTGGAGCACTGTCTCCCAGTGAGAGTCTGGACACTGGAGCACTGCCTCCCAGTGAGAACCCATACACAGGAACACTGTCTCCCAGTGAGAATGTGTACACTGGAACACTGTCTCCCAGTGAGAATCTGAAGAATGGAGCACTGTCTCCCAGTGAAACTCTATACATTGGAACACTGTCTCCCAGTGAGAATCTGTACTGAAGCTCTGTCTCTCAGTGAGAATCTGTACACTGGAACACTGTCTCCCAGTAAGAATCTGTACACTGGAGAGCACCGTCTGTCAGTGAGAATCTGTACACTGGAACACTCTCTCCCAGTGAGAATCTGTACACTGGAGCACTGTCTCCCAGTGAGAACCTATACACAGGAACACTGTCTCCCATTGAGAATGTGTACACTGGAGCACTGTGTCTCAGTGAGACTCTATACACTGGAGCACTGTCTCCCAGTGAGAATCTGTACTGAAGCTCTGTCTCCCAGTGAGAATGTGTACACTGGAGAGCACCGTCTCTCAGTGAGAATCTGTACACTGGAACACTGGCTCCGGTGAGAATCTGTACACTGGAACACTCTCTCCCACTGGGACACTGTCCCCCAGTGACAGTCGGGACGTTATCCATATTGTGACTCTATAATAGGTGAACTATAGGGAACCGAATCTTGCCAGGTGATAAGCTAATGGTCCTGATGTGGTTAAAGTTTCTGTTATATTAGCTCCACCCATTCTCCTGATGTCACACGCTGCCTGTTGAGATGAGGAGTTCTGTTCTTGTGTTTGTAGGCAGTTGGTGTAAAACAATAAAGAAGTGTGCTGGGGTAAAATGCCTTGTAACTCCGAGAGAAACTGTCACATTGGAATGGAAAGGCATTCACTTTACAACAGCCCTGGGTCTATAAGGTTATGTGCTTTAAAATGGACATAGAGACAGTGTGAAATATCCTGACAGCAATAATATTAATCAGCACCTTGTGACAGAATGGAAAATGATGTAGCGCTTGAAGCAGCCTCCTGGTCAGAGAAGGTCCATCCAGAACCCCAGGTAATGGTCAGGGAGGTGTCAGGGAAGATCCATCCAGAACCCCGGGTAATGGTCAGGGAGGTGTCAGCTCTCAGAATCAAACACTCAGTCTAAGGCTGAGTAACTGAATATACACGACTGTATTTTGTTGGCCTGGTTGAAGATTATGTCACTAACAGACCAGTCCTCAAAGAGAATGAAGACACTTTTGATGATGTCTGTAAAACTTTAACAGAAGAATTCAGCTGCCTGGAGAATTGGCAATAAAACTTATTAAAGATCTCCACAGAATGACAGAAAATGATGATATAGGTCCTTGAAATCTGAATTTATAAGGCACAGAACTTTATTGGAATTCTTGATGAAACATTGTCAGATTGATTTCAGGCCATGGAAGATTTATCTTTGGAGAAAATTATTCAATGGTGCTGGAAACAGAAGCCAGAAAGACTCATGGAGAGGTCCTGACCAACATTGGGGAGACTACAGAGGCAGAAGAGAAACCTACACAATGAGCAAGTAATAGACCTGTCATACACCATCATACACCTGTCATACACCATCATACACCTGTCATACACCTGTCATACACCTGTCATACACCTGTCATATACCCGTCATACACCTGTCATACACCTGTCATATACCCGTCATACACCTGTCATACACCTGTCATACACCATCATATACCTGTCATACACCTGTCATATACCTGTCACATACCTGTCATACACCTGTCATACACGTCATACACCTGTCATATACCTGTCATATACCTGTCATACACATCATACACCTGTCATATACCTGTCATATACCTGTCATACACCTGTCTCATACCTGTCATACACCTGTCATACATCTGTCATACACCTGTCATATACCTGTCATACACCTGTCATGCACCCGTCATACACCCGTCACATACCCGTCACATACCCGTCATACACCTGTCACATACCTGTCACATACCTGTCATACACCTGCCACATACCTGTCACATACCTGTCATACACCTGTCATACACGTCATACACCTGTCATATACCTGTCGTACACGTCATACACCTGTCATATACCTGTCATACACCTGTCATACACCTGTCTCATACCTGTCATACAGCTGTCATACACCTGTCATACACCTGTCATATACCTGTCCTACACCTGTCCTACACCTGTCATACACCTGTCATACACCTGTCACATACCTGTCACATACCTGTCATACCCCTGTCATACACCTGTCATACACCTGTCATATACCTGTCATACACCTGTCATATACCTGTCATACACCTGTCATACACCTGTCATATACCTGTCATACACCTGTCATATACCTGTCATATATCTGCCTTCAGGAAAGAATGCTTCCAATCACTTTCAGAAATAACCCAGAGTCTCAGAGTAATGTTGGCCATCACATCGTCTGCAGAGAAGACCACCCACCGCCATCAGAAAAGACCGTCACTGGACGTTGGAGAAGATACTCAAGATATTCTAGGGGAATGAGCTAATCCAGGAGAGGTTGGACCCCATATTGATTGTGAGCTGTGGAGAGTAACAATTACTCTCAATCTCCAGAACAGTTTCCTTGGCTGAAGAAGCAGAGATCAGAAACATGGTGCATGTGGCATAACCATCGAGTACACAGGAATGTCACAGGAATGTCACAGGAATGTCACAGGAATGTCACAGGCTACACTGCCATGCCATGCACACTGGGAGCTGAAACTGTCGAGCTTCACAATGAATGAAACTCACAGGGTCTCCACATGAACGTCACTGGGAGTGTGGAGGGAATAGACAGAGAATGGTAACTGCAGAGAAAAACTGTTGTTGCTCAAGCACGAGACAGCCAGTGGGCAGTTCACGAGGGTCTCCCAGACCCTTGACAGAACCCAAACAGAATTGAGAATCAGGCTCCATTGGTGGAAAACACAGGGTGGACTTTGACAGTTGTCAGCTTTTGCAGGGACCAGTGGGAGGTATTCAATCCTAAAAACAGTCCAGGCCAGTGACAGGGGACTGTGCTGAATGAGCACTGATCATCCCGTAATACAACTCAGAATCTGAATACATGACCACACCAGCAAGGAACCATGAGGAGGCCACTCTGCCCTTCAAGTCTGCCTCCCCCATTCAATAACAGCGTGACTGATCCGATTTTAACCTCAGCTCTACATTCCTGTATAAACCTCGATGATCCTTCAGCCCCTGAGGGTTCAGTGTCTGTTGACCTCTGCCTTTAAAATATTTAAAGATTCTGCAGTCACTCCCTTGTGTGAAGGGGAATTTGACAGCGAAATGTTTCCTTGCCTCTGTTTTAAATGGGCAACTGGTTATTTTTAACCTTTGCCCCCTAGCACTAGCTTCTCTAACAAGAGAACGAATAGAGATTGGACAGGCTGGGGTTATTTTCCTTAGAGCAGAGGACACTGAGAAGGGGACAAGGTTGTGATGGATAAACGATGAGGGACACAGATAGAGTGCACAGGGAGAAACATTCCCCCTTGGTGGAGAGCTCAATGACCAGGGGCAGAGGTTGAAGGTTAAAGGTCAGGATGTTTCCAGGAGGTGGGAGGATAAAGCCAGAGGATGTGGAGAATCTGGAACCCACTGCCCATGAGGGTGGAGAGGCAGAAACCCCCATCACATGGAAGAAGGCATGGACAGGGTGAACAGCCAAGGTCTTTTCCCTAGGGTCGGGGAGACCCCAATCTGAGTATCCAGGGCACAGCCAGGAAGCAGATAACTTCTTCCAATTAGAAACGGACTGTCTGAGCCCAAAATCTAAAGTATCACAAGAAAGAAAGCACCTCTCTCAACAGGGAGGAAATTCAGGGGATCAAGAGTTCTCCAGGCAAGGTCAAAGACCAAAAGCTAACATCTGCAACGAATGACATTCTCTCTGAGATCAAAGACACTTCAGCAGAGAAATGATCCACAGCAACAGAACCAGGCTCAACAAATCTTCAAGTATGGGACTCTCCTGCTCATCTCAGTCCAGGGAGAGACGACGTGTTTTACACCCAGACGGCCTGCATTTGTGAAGTGAGAGGCTTAACACCGTTGGGGTTGTGGTAAATGTGATCCAGTGATATCCTCAGGATTGTATCATGGGTTCACTCTGGAGACGATGGTTCAGGTCATAGCTCTGAAGGGGTTAATGTTGTCACAGCTGGTCTGTGGGCGGAGACATAGATTCTGTTTGAGTTTTCGGAGGGAACAGCAGGATGGCTGCTTGACCAATGGGATTGTATCGATTGTGATTGTGGAGGCTTTACAGTGGTGTCACCTCCAGCACTGACCGTGAGATCTGGTCCAGACACAATAAAGACAAAGAGGATTGTTGGTAATGAGACTACCGTTACCCTGATCACACATGGTCAACATGGGGAATGCTGCTCAGTGCAAGACAAGTACCACTCGAGTCAGGGCACTGATTAGATTAGATTACTTACAGTGTGGAAACAGGCCCTTCGGCCCAGCAAGTCCACACCGACCCGCCGAAGCGCAATCCACCCAGACCCATTCCCTACATTGACCCCTTACCTAACACTCTGGTCAATTTAGCATGGCCAATTCACCTGACCTGCACATCTTTGGATTATGGGAGGAAACCGGAGCACCTGGAGGAAACCCACGCAGACACGGGAGAACGTGCAAACTCCACACAGACAGTTGCCTCCCATTGGGAACTTGAGAAGGAGCTAACTCAATGGGTCAGCAGTAATGCAGCAGCCTCAGTGTGACACAGCAGTAATGCAGCAGAGACAGTGACCATGTTTCTCTTGCTGTATAGGATTATGTGGATGGGAAGTTGTTGATTATTTCTGAAGTGGTTGCCTGTGGAGCTGGGAGCTCTCTGAGTTGCCTGAAGTCCATCACTGTGATCATCTATAAAACCATCGTCAAACTGCAGAGAACAGGTACGGACAGGGGATTAAACGGGGAGGGCAGTGGGGAGGATGTGAGTGAGGCGGGGAGGAGGAGATTGGAGGGGGGTGGGAGGCCAGGAAATCATGGGGGATTGGGGGGGGGGGGTCTTAGATTACTTGGATTACTTACAGTGTGGAAACAGGCCCTTCGGCCCAACAAGTCCACACCGACCCTCAACCCACCCATACCCCTACATTTACCCCTTGCCTAACACTACAGGCAATTTAGCATGGCCAATTCACCTGACCTGAGGTTTCATTTGGAATGAAGTTGGTGACTGGAGATAGGGGCTAGCAGGAGGGAGTGGGTTGAATAGGGAGTGTGGAGTGATATTGGGGAGGGATTGGACAGGGAACTCAGGGACTAGCATTTCAGGTGGTCAGTGAGTGGATGGAACTGGCCACTTGTTACTGTGTCAGTCTCAGTGAGTCTCTGAGTGAGAATTAGGAAGGCTCACAGAGTGGCCGTGAGGCTGTGTGCCTGATCCACAGTTTTCTGTGTGTCCCCAGGAGATGTGAATGTGAATGGCCAGAATACCGGACTCCCCTTCACCAACGCTGACCTGTCTGTGTATCGTGCATCATCCAGTTCCATCGTGCTGCAGACATTCGGAGCGGAGCTCCTCTGGGAGCTGGAGTTTACAGCAGCTCACATCATCCTGCAGCCAATCTTCGCACACCGAGTGAGTGTCTGCACTGACAACGGGGCACGCACTGACCACACTGACCACAGGGTTTGCACTGACCACAGGGTCCACACTGACCACAGGGTCCACACTGACCAGAAGGTCCACACTGACCACAGGGTCTGCACTGACCACAGGGTCTGCACTGACCAGAGGGTCTACATGACCATGGGGTCTGCACTGACCACGGGGTCTGAACTGACCATGGGGTCCGCACTGTCCACGGGGTCCACACTGACCACAGGGTCCACACTGACCATGGGGTCCGCACTGACCACTGGGTCTGCACTGACCAGAGGGTCTGCACTGACCAAGGGGTCTGCACTGACCACAGGGTCCACACTGACCACAGGGTCTGCACTGACCATGGGGTCCACACTGACCACAGGGTCTGCACTGACCACAGGGTCCACACTGACCAGAAGGTCCACACTGACCACGGGGTCT
Organism: Hemiscyllium ocellatum; assembly: GCF_020745735.1. Classification (NCBI taxonomy): domain Eukaryota; kingdom Metazoa; phylum Chordata; class Chondrichthyes; order Orectolobiformes; family Hemiscylliidae; genus Hemiscyllium; species Hemiscyllium ocellatum. The sequence goes on from NC_083404.1 coordinate 143,574,699, forward strand.
GCACTTACCACAGGGTCCCCACTGACCACAGGGTCCGCACTGACCACAGGGTCTGCACTGACCACGGGGTCCACATGACCATGGGGTCCGCACTGACCACGGGGTCTGAACTGTCCACGGGGTCTGCACTGTCCACGAGGTCCACACTGACCACAGGGTCCACACTGACCATGGGGTCCGCACTGACCAGAGGGTCCACACTGACCAGAAGGTCCACACTGATCACGGGGTCTGCACTGACCACAGGGTCCACACTGACCACAGGGTCTGCACTGACCACACTGACCACGGGGTCTGCACTGACCATGGGGTCCACACTGACCACACTGACCATGGGGGTCTGCACTGACCACGGGGTCCACACTGACCACACTGACCACGGGGTCTGCACTGACCATGGGGTCCGCACTGACCACACTGACCATGGGGGTCTGCACTGACCACGGGGTCCACACTGACCACACTGACCACGGGGTCTGCACTGACCATGGGGTCCGCACTGACCACGGGGTTCGCACTGACCACAGGGTCCGCACTGACCACGGGTCCGCACTGACCATGGGGTCCGCACTGACCACACTGACCATGGGGGTCTGCACTAACCATGGGGGTCTGCACTGACCACGGGGTCCACACTGACCATGGGGTCCGCTCTGACGACACTGACCATGGGGTCCGCACTGACCACAGGGTTCGGACTGACCACACTGACCACAGGGTCCACACTGACCACACTGACCATGGGGTCCACACTGGCCACGGGGTCCGCATTGACCACAGGGTCCGCACTGACCACACTGACCATGGGGTCCACACTGACCACGGGGTCTGCACTGACCACACTGACCACGGGGTCCGCACTGACCATGGGGTCCACACTGACCACAGGGTCTGCACTGACCACAGGGTCCACACTGACCACGGGGTCTGCACTTACCACAGGGTCCCCACTGACCGCAGGGTCTGCACTGACCAGAGGGTCCACATGACCATGGGGTCCGCACTGTCCACGGGGTCCGCACTGACCACTGGGTCTGCACTGATCAGAGGGTCTGCACTGACCAAGGGGTCTGCACTGGCCACAGGGTCCACACTGACCACAGGGTCTGCACTGACCACAGGGTCCACACTGACCAGAAGGTCCACACTGATCACGGGGTCTTCACTGACCACAGGGTCCGCACTGACCACAGGATCCGCACTGAGCACAGGGTCCACACTGACCACAGGGTCCGCACTGACCACACTGACCACGGGGTCTGCACTGATCATGGGGTCCGCACTGACCACAGGGTCCGCACTGACCACACTGACCACGGGGTCTGCACTGACCATGGGGTCCGCACTGACCACACTGACCACAGGGTCTGCACTGACCATGGGGTCCACACTGACCACACTGACCATGGGGGTCTGCACTGACCACGGGGTCCACACTGACCACACTGACCACGTGGTCTGCACTGACCATGGGGTCCGCACTGACCACGGGGTTCGCACTGACCACAGGGTCTGCACTGACCACACTGACCATGGAGTCCACACTGACCATGGGGTCCACACTGACCACACTGACCATGGGGGTCTGCACTGACCATGGGGGTCTGCACTGATCACGGGGTCCGCACTGACCATGGGGTCCACTCTGACGACACTGACCATGGGGTCCACACTGACCACAGGGTTCGGACTGACCACACTGACCACAGGGTCCGCACTGACCACACTGACCATGGGGTCCACACTGACCACGGGGTCCGCACTGACCACGGGGTCCGCACTGACCACACTGACCATGGGGTCCACACTGACCACGGGGTCTGCACTGACCACACTGACCACGGGGTCCGCACTGACCATGGGCTCCGCACTGACCATGGGGTCCACACTGACCACGTGGCCCGCACTGACCACACTGACCATGGGATCCGCACTGACCACGGGGTCCGCACTGACCACACAGTCTGCACTGACCACGGGGTCCGCACTGACCACACTGACCATGGGGTCCGCACTGACCACACGGTCCGCACTGACCATGGGGTCCGCAATGACCACGGGGTCCGCACTGACCACGGGGTCCGCACTGATCACACTGACCACGGGGTCCGCACTGACCATGGGGTCCACACTGACCATGAGATCTGCACTGACCACTGTGTAGCTGGTGAAAGTCTCAGTGCAGGAAGTCATGACCCGGCAGAGTGTGAGACTGATGGTGGTGACCCCGTTGTTGGGGTCAGAGTTCACACTGATACAGTGGCTTTGCCTGACTCTTTCCCTCCCCTCGTCACACTCCTGTTCTCCCGTGCCCACCCTCCCAGTCGTCCCCCTGCGCAGCCACATTATCAAGGTTATCACACACTCTCTCTCTCTCACTGTCTCTCTCTCTCTCTGTCTGTGTGTCTCTCTCGGTCTGTCTCTCTCTGTCTCTGTCTCTCTCTGTCTCTGTCTTTCTGTCTCTCTCTCACTATCTCTCTCTCTCTCTGTCTCTGTCTCTGAATTTCTGTCTCTCTCTCTCACTCTCTATCTCTGTCTGTCTCTGTCTCTCTCTGTCTGTCTGTCTGACTCTCTCTCTGTCTCTCTCTGTCTCTCTCTCTCTCTGTCTCTCTCTCCCTGTCTATGTCTCTGAATTTCTGTCTCTCTCTCTCTGTCTCTCTGTCTCTCTCTCTAACTCTCTCCCTCTCTCACTCTCTCTCTCTCTCTCACTGTTTCTCTCACTCTCTCTCTCTCTCTCTGTCTCTCTCTCTAACTCTCTCTCTCCCTCTCTCACTCTCTCTCTCTCTCTCTCTCTCTCTCTCTCTCACTGTCTCTCTCACTCTCTCCCCCTCCTGCAGGTCCGTGGGCTGTGTGGCACCTATAACTGGGTTCAGAATGATGAGTTTTTCACTCCTGAGGGTGATATCGAGAGGAGCCTTGCTGCTTTTGTCAATAAGTTCAAAACATCTCCGGGATGTCCCGACATTGGCTTGGAATCCCTCGATCCCTGCAACACATTTGCTCAACGCCGGGATTTTGCCGAGGATTCCTGCAAGATATTGCGGAGTGCTGTGTTCAAGGTAACTGAGTACTGTCAAGTGGACGGCAGGGAGAGAGGGCAGTGGTTGGTTTAGGGTGACACATTATCAAATCCCACCAACACATAGCGAGGGAACAGAGCTCCTGCATCCGGCTGGATCAGTAGCGTGAGACACCCTGGCTCAGACACACATGCAGGTTATCACCTGAAGCATTAATTTGTTCGACATCATTCTGAAGACCTTTACAGATTCAGAGTTTATCCCCTTCGAGATTGAAAAGTGATCTGTAGATGCCATCCACATTCAGATCTCACCTTCCAATTGGGTGGACTTTCCAGCCTTAACCCAATGAGAACCATCGCCCCAGACAACACTCCCCCTCCACCAGGTATCTCTCCTGGAATTAGCGTTTCTATATCCGTCTAAATAATAACATTTACCACTCGTCTTCCTTTATTTATTCACTCCTGGTATGTGGGCATCACTAACTGGCCCCAGTATTTACTGCCCCTGTCCCTAGTTGCCCCTTGAGAAGGTGGGGGTGAGCTGCTTTCCTGACTCGCTGCAGTCCATGTGCTGTGGGTAGATCCACAATGTCCCTGAGGGAGGGAATTCCAGGATTCTGACCCAGAGACAGTGAAGGAACGGTGATATATTTCCCAGTGAGGATGGTGAGGGGCTCAGAGGGGAACTTGCAGGGGGCGGTGTTCCCATGTATCTCCTGCCCCTTGTCCTTCTCAATGGAAGTGGGTGTGGGTTTGGAAGGTGCTGTCTCAGGATCTTTGGTGAGTTTCTGCAGAGCATCTTGTAGATGGTACACACTGCTGTTACTGAGTGTCGGTGGGGGGAGGGAGGGGATGGTACACACTGCTGTTACTGAGTGTGGGTGGGGGAGGGAGGGGACGGTACACACTGCTGTTACTGAGTGTGGGTGGGGGGAGGGAGGGGATGGTACACACTGCTGTTACTGAGTGTGAGTGGGGGAGGGAGGGGATGGTACACACTGCTGTTAATGGGTGTGGGTGGGGGGGAGAGGGGAGGGTACACACTGCTGTTACTGAGTGTGGGTGGGGGGAGGGAGGGGATGGTACACACTGCTGTTACTGAGAGTCGGGGGGGAGGGAGGGGATGGTACACACTGCTGTTACTGAGTGTGGGTGGGGGAGGGAGGGGATGGTACACACTGCTGTTACTGAGTGTCGGTGGGGGGAGGGAGGGGATGGTACACACTGCTGTTAATGGGTGTGGGTGGGGGGAGGGAGGGGATGGTACACACTGCTGTTAATGGGTGTTGGTGGGGGGAGGGTGTGAATGCTTGTGGATGTGGATGTGGATGTACTGAAAATAATGGCGCTAGTAAAGCACAGCAGGTCAGGCAGCATCCAAGGAGCAGGAGAGTCAATGTTTTGAGCGTAAGCTCTTCATCAGGAATGAGGCTTGTGGGCCAAGTGGATTCAGAGATAAATGGAAGATGAGTCAGGCTTGGGGGAGGAAAGGGTGGGGTGGGGGGGGGAAGGTGCTAGATCGGAGTGCAGGGTGGAGCAGGGATAGATGGGAAAGACAATGAACAAGTAGGACAGTTCAAGAGGGCGGTGCCGAGTTTGAAAGTTGGATCTTAGGCACAGTGGCACAGTGGTTAGCACTGCTGCCTCACAGCACCAGGGGCCTGGGTTCGATTCCAGCCTCAGGCGACTGACTGTGTGGAGTTTGCACATTCTCCCCGTGTCTGCGTGGGTTTCCTCCAGGTGCTCCGGTTTCCTCCCACAGTCCAAAGATGTGCGGGTCAGGTGAATTGGCCATGCTAAATTGCCCATCTTGCTTGGTGCATTAGTCAGGGGTAAATTTAGGATGGGGGGAATGGGTCTGGGTGGGTTACTCTTCGGAGGGTCAGTGTGGACTTGTTGGGCCAAAGGACCTGTTTCCACACTGTAGGGAATCTAATCTAATCTAGGATAAGGTAGGGGAAGGGGAAATGGGGAAACTAGTGAAATCCACTAGTTCGAGTGGTTGGAGGGTCCCAAGGTGAAAGATGAGGTGTTCTTCCTCCAAGCATTGGGGCTAGGGCTTGGTAATGGAGGAGGCCCAGGACTTGCATGTCCTTGGCAGAGCAGGAGGGGAAGATAAAGTGTTCGGCCACGGGGCGGTGGGATTGGTTCATGCCAATCAAGCGGCTGCTTTGTCCTGGATGCTGTTGAGTTTCTTGAGTATTGTTGGAGCTGCCCCCATCCAGGGAAGTGGGGAGTATTCCACCACACTCCGGACTTGGGTCTTGTAGATGGACAGGCTTTGGGGAGTCAGAGAGTCATAAAGTCATAGAGATGTGCAGCATGGAAACAGACCCTTCCATCCAACCCGTCCATGCTGACCAGACATTCCAACCCAATCTCGTCCCACCCGCCAGCACCCGGCCCATATCCCTCCAAACCCTTCCTATTCATATACCCGTCTATATGCCCCTTAAATGTTGCAATTGTACCAGCCTCCACCACATCCTCTGGCAGCTCATTCCATACATGGACCACCCTCTGTGTGAAAAAGTTGCCCCTTAGGTCTCTTTTATATCTTTCCCCTCTCACCCTAAACCTATGCCCTCTAGTTCTGGACTCCCCAACCCCAGAGAAAAGACTTTGTTTATTTACCCTATCCATGCCCCTCATAATTTTGTAAACCTCTATAAGGTCACCCCTCAGCCTCCGACGCTCCAGGGAAAATAGCCCCAGCCAGTTCAGCCTCTCCCTGTAGCTCAAATCCTCCAACCCTGGCAACATCCTTGTAAATCTTTTCTGAACCATTTCAAGTTTCACAACATCTTTTCGATAGGTAGGAGACCAGAATTGCACGCAATATTCCAACAGTGGCCTAACCAATGTCCTGTACAGCCACAACATGACCTCCCAACTCCTGTACTCAATACTCTGACCAATAAAGGAAAGCATACCAAACGCCGCCTTCACTATCCTATCTTCCTGTGACTCCACTTTCAAGGAGCTATGAACCTGCACTCCAAGGTCTCTTTGTTCAGCAACACTCCCCAGGACCTTACCATTAAGTGTATAAGTCCTGCTAAGATTTGCTTTTCCAAAATGCAGCACCTCGCATTTATCTGAATTAAACTCCATCTGCCACTTCTCAGCCCATTGACCCACCTGGTTCAGATCCTGTTGTAATCTGAGGTAACCCTCTTCGCTGACCACTACACCTCCAATTTTGGCGTTATCTGCAAACTTACTAACTATACCATTATGCTCACGTCCAAATCATTTATATAAATGATGAAAAGTAGAGGACCCAACACCAATCCTTGTGGCACTCCACTGGTCACAGGCCTCCAGTCTGAAAAACAACCCACCACCACCACCTCTCAGGAGTGAATTACCCATGGCAGCATTCCTAGCCTCTGACCTGCTCTTGTAAAACTGTCTTAATATGGTGAGTTTAGTTCAATTCTGGTCAATGGTAAATCCCAGGATATTGATAGTGGGGATTAGATGGTCTCTTATTGGTGATGGTCATTGCCTGGTATTGATGTGCCATCAATGTTACTTGCTATTTGTCAGCCACTCCTGGATAGTTTCCCATTCAAAAGAAAAGTGTTATTGGATTGGAGACTCTGTTTTCTCTCCAATGTTGCTGCCAGACATGCTGAATTTCTCCAGCAATATCTAATTTAATTTCAGCTTCCTGCATCCACAGTATTTTGCTTTGACCATATCTTGGTCTTGCTGCATTTCTCTGGTTCCTGGGGAGTCAAAGAACAAAGAACGATCCTTCGGCCCTCCAAACCTGTGCCAACACATTTAGCCCTTCCATACTAAACCCGTCTTCACTGACAGGATCTGGATCCCTCTATTCCCTTCCTATTTCTGTATCCGTCCAGGTGTATCTCGAATGCTGCTATAGCGCCTGCTTCCACCCCCTTCCTCTGGCAGCGCATTCCAGGCACCCACCACCCTCTGTGTGAAAACCTACCTCACACATCTCTTTTAAACATGCACCCCCACCCCACACCTTAAACCTGTAACTGACCCCTCCACCCCGGGAAAAAGCCTCATACTTCCCACCCTATCCATGCCATTCACAATCTTATAAACTTGTATCAAGTTACCCCTCACTGTCCTGCATTCCAGTGAAAACAAACCCAGTTTATCCAATCCTCATAGCTCAAATCCCCCAGACCAGGCAACATCCTGGTAAACCTTTTCTGTCCCCTCTCCAAAGCATCCACATCCTTCTGGCAATGTGGTGTCCGCAGTATTCCATGTGTGGTCTGACTAGAGTTCTCTAAAGCTGCAGCAGAACTTGTCTATCCCTATACTCAATGCCCTTTCCAATGATGGCAAACATGCCATGGGCCGTTTTCACTCCCTTGTCTACCTGCACTGCCCCCTTCAGTGACCTGTGAACCTGCACACCCAGATCCCTCTGCATATCAACACCCCTGAGGGTTCTGCCATTCACTGTATAATTTCCACTTGTACTTGACTTTCCAAGATACATCACCTCATATTTGTCTGGATTAAACTCCAACTGCCATTTCTCTGTCTATGCCTCCAACTGATCCATATCCTGCTGTATCCTCGGACAATCTTCCTCATCATCTGCAACTCCACCAATCTTTGTATCACCCACAAACTTACCAGTTAGACCCAGCCATATTTTCCTCCAGATCGTTCATGTAGACCATGAACAGCAGATGTCCCAGCACTGATCCCTGTGGAACATCACTAGTCACAGCCCTCCATTCTGAAAAGCATCCTTCCCCCTCTCCCCTCTGTCTCCTGTGACGAAGTCAGTTCTGTCTCCATCTTGCCATCTCACCCTGATACCATGTGACTTCACCTTTTGTATCAGTCTGCCATGAGGGACCTTCTCAAAGGTTTTACTGAAGTCCATGTCAACAACGTCAACCATTTTCCCTCATTAATCGTCTTTGTCACTGAGTCATGAATGGTGTATCTTGCCCAGCTCTCTGATGTCATGATTTTATGAAGTTCTCCAGAATGTGACCTGACTGGACAGTGTAATCAGATTGGAGTCTGTGTTGAGGACTGTTGGTGTTGATTCTGTTCTGGATTCTCTGAAATCTGTGAAATCTTTCTCCACTTGAGGACCTTTCTCTCGGAGGAGCGTTGTTTAGGCTGTTGTTCCAATCAATGGCCTATTTCACATCCAGGGGACATATAACCTCTTGAAGTCCCTCAGTGACAAAGTCTTCCCTGTTGAAACAGAGAACTGCTCCAATCTTTTACCTGTGGGATCTTTCACAGAAAATGGCGGCCAAGCTAAAACAGGTGCCACCTTTTATGCAGGATCCTGGATCACTGAGCCTGGTGATGTCCTTGTAACCATGGTGTAAATCTGTGGATAGTTGTCATCCCATCTCCGTGGTAGCTCCCATGGACCCTTGTGCAACTGGTTTGCAGTGTGAGCATTTTGTCCTCAACCTGCCCGACAATCTGTGCTGAGATGTAAAAGTTGTGTTCTACAACCCCATAATGAAGCCCATTTCCCTCCCTCCCAGAGTGGTAGCGCTGGGGGTGAGAGCCAGTACGATGGTTTGCTCACTCCTGTGGCCTGACGTGGTGCAGTCTCAGTCATTGCTGACCTTGGATCATCTCGTCAGCTGTGATCAAACTCCAATCTGTAAGGGATGACTTGTCCTCCATGCTGTGTGGCTGCCGAAACAATCTCCATTAGAGATTCCTGATTGAGCTGGAGGGGATCAAACTTTTCATTACATTTCTCACCAGTGGCATAGAATCCTGGAATCTCTATAGACTGGAAACAGGCCATTCAGCCTATTGAGTCCATACCGACCCTCCAAAGGGCATCCCACTCAGACTCATACCCCACTCTATCACTGTAACCCTGCATTTCCCACGGCTAATCTACCCTAACCTGCACATCTTTGGACTGTAGGAAGAAACCGGAGCACCTGAAGGAAACCCATGCAGAGACGGGGAGAATATACAACCTCCACACAGACAGTTACAAATTGCTGAATTTTGTCATCAGTGTTGTGAAGAATTAAACATTTCTTCCACAGATTTCCATCTCGTTGACAGTAGGAAACAATGGAATGTTTGTAATCTCTCAGATTGTGTCGTTACTTTTGGATCTGTCATGTTTGCCCCTGAACTGATTGTTCCATGACTGTTGTCTCCTTGGATAGACCATAAGAAATAGGCAGGAGAAGGCCATTCGGCCCCTTGAGTCTGCTCTGCCACTCAATAGGATCATGGCTGATCCGACATTCCTCATGTCCACTTCTTGCCCTTTCTCTGTGATCTTTAATTCCTCTATGGATTAAGAATCTATCCATTCAGGCCTTAAACATACACAAAGACTCTAGCCCCACAGCTCTGTGTGACAAGGAGTTATAGAGACTCTCAACCCTCAGAGAGAAGAAATTCGACCTTATCTTAAATTGGTGCCTCTTTATCTGTGATTATGACCTCTCATCCTAGATTCTCCCATATGAGGAAACATTCTCTCAGCATTTACCTTGTTAAGTCCTGTAAGAATCCTGTATGTTTCAATGAGATCACCTCTCATTCTTCTAAACTCAGGTGAGTATAGGCCCAACCTGTTTAGCTTTTGCTCAGAAGACAATCTGTCCCTAACAGGGAATCCCTCCATACGGGTGAACCTGCTCCAAACTGCCTCCAATGAAATGATATATTTCCTTAAATAAGGAGACTAAACCTGCTCACAGTACTGTCGATGGGGTCTCAGCAGCACCTTGTATACTTGCTGTTAGACTTCCCTACTC
>NC_083404.1:143589490-143621990 GCF_020745735.1 Hemiscyllium ocellatum
TTTCAACTCTGATCTCCAGCATCTGCAGTCCTCACTTTTTCCCTCTACCAATGAAACCTAACACACCGTATGCCTTCTTAACAGCACTATCCACCTGGATGGCAATTTTCAGGGATCTATGTACGTGGACTCCAAGATCCCTCTGCACATCCACACTACCAAGAATCTTTCCACTGACCCAGTACTCTGCCTTCCTGTTATTCTTCCCAAAGTGAATCACCTCACATTTAGCTGCATTGAACTCCATTTGCCACCTCTCAGCCCAATTCTGCAGTTTATCTAAGTTCCCCTGTAACATTCTTCCATACTGTCCACTACTCCACTGACTTTAGTGTCATCTGCAAATTTACTAATCCATCCACTTATACCTGTGTCTAAGTCATTTATAAAAATGACAAACAGCAGTGGTCCCAAAACAGATCCTTGTGGCACACCACTAGTATCCGGACTCCAGGCTGAATGTTTTCCATCGACCACCACTCGCTGCCTTCTTTCAGAAAGCCAGTTTCTAATCCAAACTGCTAAATCACCCTCAATTCCATGCCTCTGCATTTTCTCCAACAGCCTTCCATGTGGAACCTTATCAAAGGCTTTACTGAAGTCCATGTATACCACGTCAACTGCCCTACCCTCATCTACATGCTTGGTCACCTTCTCAAAAAACTCAATGAGGTTTGTGAGACATGGCCTGCCCTTGACGAAACCATGTTGACCATCTGAAATCAAATTGTTGCTTGCTAGATGATTATAAATCTTATCTCTCATAATCCTTTCCAAAACCTTTCCTACAACAGAAGTAAAGCTCACTGGTCTATAATTACCTGGGTCATCTCTCCTGCCCTTCTTGAACAAGGACACAACATTTGGTACTAAACCTGTAGACAATGAGGACTCAAATATCAAAGCCAAAGGCTCTGCCATCTCCTCCCCAGCTTCCCAGAGAATCCTCAGATAAATCCCATCTGGCCCAGGGGACTTGTCTACTTTCACTCCTTCTAGAATTGACAACACCTGTGTGAAACTAACCTCATTCCTTTCCAGTCTAATATCTCGTACCACATTCTTCTCCTCTACAATATTCTCCTTTTCCTGAGTGAACACTGATGAGAAATGTTCATTTTGCACCTCTCCAATCTCCACAGGGTCTATACTCAACTTCCCATTTCTGTCTTTGACGGCCCTATACCTACCCTAATCATCCTTTTAATCCTCACATACCTATAGAAAGCTTTAGGGTTCTCCTTTATTCTATTTGCTAAAGACTGCTCATGTCTTCTCTTTGCTCTTCTTAACTCTCTCTTTAAATCCTTCCAAGCTGATCTGTAACTCTCCATCCCCTCATCTGTACCATCTTGCCTCATCAACACATAAGCCTCCTTCTTCTGCTTAACAAGAGATACAATTTCTGTAGTAAACCACGGTTCCCTTACATTATCACTTCCTCCCTGCCTGACAGGGACATAGCTATCAAGGACACGCAATATCTATTCCTTAAACCAGCTCCACATTTCCATTGTCTGCATCCCCCGCATTTTGCTACCCCATTCTGTGCATCCTAATTCTTGCCTAATCACATTATAATTGCCCTTACCCCATCAATAACTCTTGACCTGTGGCATGTACCTATCCCTCTACATCGCTAAATTAAACGTAACTGAATTATAGTCACTCTCTCCAAAGTGCTCACCCACAACTAAATCAAACACCTGGCCTGGTTCATTACCAAGCACCAGATCCAGTGGGACCTCCCCTCTTGTCGGCCCTTCGACATACTGTGTCAGGAAACCCTCCTGTACACACTGGAAGTATGCACATTTTTCTCTCTCTCTCTCGCGCACACATCATACACACATACTCTCTCTCTCTCACACACACGGACACAGACACATGACAGACACAGACACACGACAGACACAGACACACACACACACACATGGACACGGACACACATGGACACACACAGAGTCACACACAGATGCAGACACACGACAGACACACACACGGACACAGACACACACAGACACACACACACACGGACACAGACACACACAGACACACACACACACGGACACGGACACACACAGAGTCACACACCGACACACAGAGTCACACACGGACATAGACACAGACAGACACACACACACACACACACGGAGACAGACAGACACACACACACGGACACGGACACACACACAGTCACACACGGACACACACAGAGTCATACACGGACACACACACACACATCCTGGGGATGAGGGAAGGGAGAAACAGCAGTAAATGTTGACAACACCAAGGGTAAGAATTAAAAACCTCAAACAGGACATCAAAAAATAACAATGTCGGAAATCTGCCACTAGGAACAAGCTAGCAATCAGCTGCAGAAAGGGGCAACAGACCACAATGATGACCCTGTCCCTGGGAATATGCAAATGGGCACCTGCTGAATCATTACCCACTTCAAACTGACTGGAAAGGAAGAGAATTTCACCGTCCAGGACAAAGATCCAGTTGGTATCACCCATGTTGGTGCCAATGACATTGTCCAGGCTAGAAGGGAGACTCTGCTGAAAACTTTTGAATGGTCCGGAGCCAAACTCCAAAGCTGAACATCTTAGTGCCCCAGCCAGAGACAAAGTGGCTCAGGGTATGTAATGTCATGTAATGTCGAGGAGTTAAACACATAGCGTCTGAGGAATGGGCTTCACTGCCTGGGCACTGCTATCAGGACTGGGGTCCGTTACAAAGGACGGGCTAAATTGATACGTGCATAATAGGGATCTGATTGGTCAAAGTCAGATCGATTTAGAAATAGGTAAAATGTGTTTGACAAATTTATAGGAGATAATGCACAGGCAGGGATTAATGATTGGCTGACAGAGAGGATGAAGAACCGTGTGGTTCTCACGATGACAGACTGTGATAGTGGGGTACCTCAACAATCAGTGCATGGACCCCAGCTGTTCCCAATCGAGATCAATGACTGGGAGGAATATTTCCAAATGTGTGGATAAGATGAAGTTTAAGTGGGAGTGTGTGTTTATGGGGGGGATGTAAAGCAACTTCAGGAGAATTCAGATGGGAATACTGAGTGGAGAAGAACGTGAAAGATGGAATGAAATGTGGAAAAATGTGAGGTTATTCACTCTGATGGGAGACACAGATGGGCAGAGTATTTCTGAAATGGTGAGAGGTTGGAAAGTGTAGCTGTACAGAGGGACCAAGGTGTTCTTGTTGGTAAATCACTGAAGGCTAACCTGCAGACACAGCACGGTATTAGGGAGGTGAATGGAATGTGAGTCTTTATTGTAAGATTATTATAAGAACAGGACAGGGCCATCTGGTTTCAGTTGGTGAGGAAGAGCTTGGTTAGACCGCACCAGGAGTTCGGCACTTTTAGTTTCCTTATCTCAGGGAAGACATTTTTGCCAGGGAGATGTCCCCTTGACCTACCCCATTGTGCCGAGACAGTGCTATAGAGGGGGTACATCAGAGGTTCCTGCGACCTATCCCAATGTGGTGGGACCGTGCCAGAACGAGAGGTTGGGCAACTGGGCCTGGATTCTCATAGAAACGTACAAACGACTGAAAGGGATAGACAGGCGAGATTGGGGTAAGATGTTTCTCCTGGTCGGGGAGTCTAGACCAGGGGCCAGGGATAAAGAATTTGTTAGTTTTACTCTGAGGGTTGTGAATATTTAGGATTCTGAAGCCTGGAGAGGTGTGGAAGCTCTGTGAGTGAGTCAGGGTTGATGGATCTCTGATTACTGCTGGGGTACTGCTGTGGGAATCAGCGTCAAAACGTGTGGTGCTGGAAAAGGACAGCAGGATAGGCAGCATCTGAGGAGCAGGAGATCTTTTGAGCTTTTCATTGACTCTCTTACTCCTCAGATGCTGCCTGACACACTTTTCAATTCGGACTCTCCAGCATCTGCCGTCCTCACTCACTCTCTGCTATCAGGTAGGGATCGGGTGGGTAAAAGGCACTGGTGTGTTCAAACCAGGATTGTATTAAATGATGGAGCTGATTTGATGGGCCAAATGGCCGACTGCTTATCTATGTTCCCAGTGGGTGAAGCGGGAGCTATTCAGCTGGGACGGGCTTCACTTGGACTGATCTGGACCTGTGTCCTGGTGACTGGAACAATGAGGGCTACAGAGAGGGGCCGGTTTGGGAGAGGGGAAATGTTAACTTACAAAGCAAGAGGATCTGGCAGCATTACAGGGCAGCTACTTGAACAACGGTAACACAGAGTGGGACAGGAAATGATAGAGGGTACAAACACAGAGAAACAGCAGCAAATACCATCAATACAGGCCAGGGCGGCAAAAGGCAAAATGAACAGCTCTTGACTTGGGAGCACATAGGTATTAGGAACAAAATGAATGAATTAACAGCAAATCCAGGTAAATGGGTGTGATCTCCAGCACCACCATCACCATCATCACAGGCAGGAAGGGTGTTACAAGGAGATCACCGCTGGCAATATTCAGGACACTGTAACTTTCTGAAGGGACAGGCAGGAAGGATGGGGCTGCTGGGAAACATTGTTAGTATGAGATGGAAAAAGGATGACAGCAGGAACTGCTCAGAGATTGGAGGATACAGAATCCATACGGCTGTAGGTAAGGAACAGGTAAAGTAAGGATCAGGAAGATCTATAGGATCCCGAACAGCAGCTGTACAGCAGGACAGAGGGTCAGCCAGGAGATAGTGAGAGCATGTGACAAAGTGGGTGACTTTAATCGTGCAGATTGGGATGGGCAGATTGGGACGGTCAGATTGGGACGGTCAGACTGGGACAGTCAGATTGGGACAATCAGATAGGGACGGTCAGATAGGGACGGTCAGATTGGGACGGTCAGATAGTCTTCATGGAGTATATTCTGGGCTGTTTCCTTGAACAATATTCCTAGCCAGGGATCAGGCTGTTTTGGATCTGGTCATGTGTGTTGAGACAGGTTTAATAAATGATGTGAGAGTAAAAGATCCCCATGGAAACAGTGACCATAACGTGGCCAAATTCAGCATTCTGTCTGAGAGGGAGTAACGTGGCTCAGAAACGACTGTGCTAAACTTAAATAAGGATCATTACAGAGGAAGGTCTGGCATTGTGTGGAGTTGCACAGGGTGATGGAGCACACAGCTCCCAGTGAGCAGGTATCTATCAGGAATACTCTCCCTTGTATCAATGCAATGACCAGGGCCATCAACTGCAAACCTCACATTCTCAGTGATTCCTCTGTGATTTGTCCATTTACATCTCACTGAAGATTATAACGATTATAAACTTCCAAAGTTCACAAAAAGCACTATCCAGATTGCTAGGAGCATAAACGGGGATCAGCGAGGGGGTTGGGAAAACCCTAGTTATAGTCTTACAGCAATTGTTGCTTTCAACTGGAAAATGATGTGGTCAGTTTGATATTGAAGAAAGGTAAGGCAGGGAAAGGAGGGAATTCTGGAGCAGTTAGTTTAAGTCTGTTGTCAGGAACTTACAGAAGTTCATCCTTAAGGACTGAACATCTTCAAAATGTTCAGCTGATCCAAGAGACCCACATGGATTTGCAAAGGGTAGGTCATGCCTGATGGTTGTGTTTGGATTGTTTGAAACAGTGACTGAAGTAGTGGACAGAGGCGTGTATCTGGATGGTGTTTTTATCAACTTCCAGAAGGGAACTCTGTAAGTTTGTCATAAGTGACTGTACACTAAAGTTGAATCCAATGGAATCGAAGACAAATTATTGATCTGCTTCAGAGATTGGTTGAGCAAAGGGAGTCATCAGGGAGTGGGGAGAATACACAGAGATCCCCCTCCATGTGACAGAATCTCTCAATTGCTCTGTTGGATTAGTCTAAAAATCATTCCTCCAAATGCTCACATGGTCTCCCTCTCTCCTTCTCTCTGACTACGTGTCCCTCTGTCTGACTTTCCCCCTCTCTCATCTCTTTCTCTCTCTCTCTCTCTCTCTCTCTCTCTGTCGGTCTCAATATGTCTTTCTCTGCCCATCTAGAACGTAGATGTTACAGTGCAGTCAGGCAATTTCGGCCTCGATGCTCATCTAACCCTCACTGTTCCATTATTATCCCTATGTATGTCCAATACCCATTTAAATGCCCTTAACATCAGTGAGTCTACTACTGTTGCAGACACATCATTCCACGTCCCTACTACTCTCTGAGTAAAGAAACTACCCCAATATCTGTCCTCAATCTATCACCCCTCAATTTAAAGCTATACCCCATCGTGTTAGCCGTCACCATCTGAGGAGAAAGGCTCACCCTATCTAACCCTCTGATTATCTGATATGTATTGAGTATATCACCTCTCAACCTTCTCTCTAATGAAAACAGCTTCAAGTCCCTCAGCCTTTCCTCGTAAGCCCTCCCCTCCACACCAGGCAACATCCTGGTAAATCTCCTCTGAACCCTTTCCAAAGCTTCCACATCCTTCCTATAATGCAATGCCCAGAACTGTACACAATACTCCAGGTGCAGCCGTACCAGTGCCCTGTACAGCTGCAGCATGACCTCATGGCTCTGAAACTCAATCCCCTGACCAATAAACACCAACACACCATATCCCTTCTTAACAACCCTATCAACCTGGGTGGCAACTTTCAGGGATTTAAGTACCTGGACACCGTGATCTCTCTGTTCATCTGCACTGCCAAGAATTTTACCATTAGCCCAGTACTCTGCATTCCTGTTATTTCTTCCGAAGTGAATCACCTCACACTTTTCCACATTACACTCCATTTGCCACCTCTCAGCCCAGCTCTGCAGCTTATCTATGTCCCTCTGTAACCCGCAACATCCTTCAGCACTATCCACAGCTCTGCCTACCTTAGTGTCATCTGCAAATTTGCTAACCCATCCTTCTACACCCACATCCAGATCATTTATAAAAATGACAAACAGCAGTGGCCCCAAAACAGATCATTGCAGCACACCACTGGTGACTGAACTCCAGGATGAATATTTCCCATCAACCACCACCTCCTTTCAGCTGATCCAAACCGTTAAATCACCTTCAATCCCGAAACTCTGTATTTTGTGCAATAGCCCACCGTGGGGAACCTTATCAAACCCCTTACTGAAATCCACATACACCACATCAACTGTTTTACCCTCATCCACCTGTTTGGTCACCTTCTCAAAGAACTCAATAAGGTTTGTGAGGCATGACCTACCCTTCACAAAACCGTGCTGACTATCCTTAATCAAATTATTCCTTTCTCGATGATTATAAATCCTCTCTCTTATAACCTTTTCCAACACTTTACCAACAACAATGGAGTTCAATCCTGTCAAGTGTGAGGTTGTCCATTTTGGAAGGACAAATAAGAATGCAGAATACAGGGTTAACGGTAGGGTTCTTAGTAAGGTGGAGGAGCAGAGGGATCTTGGGGTCTATGTTCATAGCTCTTTGAAAGTTGCCACTCAGGTGGATAGTGCTTGTAAGAAGGCCTATGATGTATTAGTGTTCATTAGCAGAGGGATTGAATTCAAGGGTCATGAGGTGATGTTGCAGCTGTACAGGACCTTGGTAAGGCCACATTTGGAGTACTGTGTGCAGTTCTGGTCGCCTCACTTTAGGAAAGATGTGGAAGCTTTGGAGAGGGTGCAGAGGAGATTTACCAGGATGTTGCCTGGAATGGAGAATAGGTCGTACGAGGATAGGTTGAGAGCACTAGGCCTTTTCTCGTTGGAACGGTGATGGATGAGGAGTGACTTGATAGAGGTTTATAAGATGATCAGGGGAATAGATAGAGTAGACAGTCAGAGACTTTTTCCCCGGGTACAACAGAGTGTTACAAGGGGACATAAATTTAAGGTGAAGGGTGGAAGGTATAGGGGGGATTTCAGGGGTAGGTTCTTTACCCAGAGAGTGGTGGGGGCATGGAATGTGCTGCCTGTGGGAGTGGCAGAGTCAGAATCATTGGTGACCTTTAAGTGGCAATTGGATAGGTACATGGATAGGTGCTTAAGCTAGGACAAATGTTCGGCACAACATCGTGGGCTGAAGGGCCTGTTCTGTGCTGTATTGTTCTATGTTCTATGTTCTAACTGAAGTAAGGCTCACTGGTCTATAATTACCAGGGTTGTCACTACTCCCCTTCTTAAACAAGGAACAACATTTGCTATCCTCCAGTCTTCTGGCACTATTCCTGTTGACAATGATGACATAAAGATCAAAGCCAAAGGCTCTGCGATCTCCCCTCTGGCTGCCCAGAGAATCCGAGGATAAATCCCATCCGGTCCCTGGGTCTTATCTATTTTCAGATCTTCCAAAATTGCTAAAGCCTCCTCTTTGTCAACCTCAACCCCATCTAATCCTGTAGCCTGTATCTCCGTATTCTCACTAACATTGCCCTTTTCCAAAGTGAATACTGACAAAAAGACTCATTAAGCGCTTCCCCTATGTCCTCAGGTTCCCACACATAACTTCCCACCACTATCCTTGATTGACCCTAATCTTACTCTAGTCATTCTTTTATTCCTGATATACCGATAGAAGGCCTGATGGTTTTCCTTGATCCTATCCACCAACAACTTCTCTTGTCCCCTTCTGGCTGTTCTTCATCCTCTCTTTAGAACTTTTCTGGCTAACGTATAACTCTCAAGCTCCCTAACTGAGCCTTCACCCCTCACCCTCACATGAGCCTTCTTCTTCCTCGTGACAAGAGCTTCAACTTCTTTAGTAAACCATGTCTGCCTCCCTCGACAACTACCTCCCTGACTGATAGGTAGATACTTATCGAGGACCCACAGTAGCTGTTCCTTGAATAAGCTCCACATTTTCAAGTGTATCCATCCTCTGCAGTTTCCTTCCCCATCCTCTACATCCTAAATCTTGCCTAATTGCATCATAATTGCCTTTCCCCCAGTTATACCTCTTTCCCTGCGGTATATACCTATCCCCGCCCATTGCTATTGTAAACATAATTGAGTTGTGGACACTATCGCCATAGTGTTCACCTACCTCCAAATCTAACACCTGGCCGGGTTCATTCCTCAGTACCAAATCCAATATGGCATCACCCCTTGTTGGCTGTCTACATACTGTGTCAGAAAACCCTCCTGCACACGTTGAACAAAAACTAACCCATCTAAACGACTTGAACTATAGTATTCCCAGTCCATATTGGGGAAGTTAAAGTCTCCCATAATAGCTACCCTGTTACTCTTGCTCCTATTGAGAAGGATCTTTGTTATCCTTTCTCCACATCCCTGGAACAATTTGGAGGCCTATAAAAAAACTCCCAACAAGGTGACCTCTCCTTTCCTGTTTCTCACCTCAGCCCAAACTACCTCAGTGGATGAGCCCTCAAATGCCTCAGCTGTGCTAATGAAGGTGATGTTGTTTTTTCTCCCACAGCGATACAGTGCAGTGGTGGTCAGGTGTACAGTGACTGCTCTCGGCCCTGTCAGAACTCCTGTGTACACCTGCGTATGGGTCTACAGTGTGGCCCAGGCGTGGAGTGTGTCCCGGGCTGTAACTGTCCTGGGGACTTGGTGCTCAATGAGGACGGTCAGTGTGTTCCACCATCCCTGTGCCCATGCCTGTTTGATGATGCAGTCTATCCAGCTGGCTCAACCAGGAACAGAAACTGCAATACATGGTATGTGGGATAGCACAACGCGTGGCCACCCTCCTTACACCCCATCCCTGACCCTCACACCCCCTTCCTGGCCCTCACACCCCTCCATGACCCTCCCTGACCCTCACACCCCCTCCCTGACTTTCACATCCCCTCCCTGACCCTCACACCCCCTCCCTGACCTTCACATCCCCTCCCTGACTCGCACACCCCCTCCCTGACTCTCATACCTGCTCCCTGACCCTCACACGTCCTACTGACCCTCACACCCCCTCCCGGACTCTCACATCCCTTCCATGACCCTCACACCCTTCCCTGACTCTCACATACCCTCCCTCACCTTCCCTGACCTTCACACCCCCTCCCTGACCCTCCCTGATCCTCACACTCCCTCCCTGACCCTCACTGACACTCCCTGACACTCACAACCCCTCCCTGACCCTCACACCCCGTCCCTGACCCCCACACCCCCTCTCTGACCCTCACACCCCGTCCCTGACCCTTTGTGATCCTCACACCCCCTCCCTGAACCTCCCTGACCCTCACACCCCATCCCTGACCCTCCCTGACTCTCACACCCCGTCCCTGACCCTTTGTGATCCTCACACCCCCTCCCTGAACCTCCCTGACCCTCAAACCCTCTCCCTGACCCTCCCTGACCCTCACACCTACTTTACAGACAGAGGGAGTTTCCTTCTGGGATGAGCTGGATGCTGTGTTTTCATGGTCAGGATATGAGTCTCCAGCCTGGGGATACAGACAGACAGGGAGTGTGTGTGTGTGCAGGCAGACTCCCGGGGATGAAGGGTTATTTCACACGCTGCACAGGCATTACCGGCCCCACTCTTTCAGGGTGGATCCTCCATGAACAGTTTGTGTTTGTTTCAGTGAGATCAATGGGCCTGGGGAGTGTTGGACTGTGGGCAATACCTTCAGGATTCAGAGCCAGAGGATTTGGCAGTGAGATTGGGAAAGATTCTTCCCACAAAGAACTGGACTAAGCTGATACCCTTCAGAAACAGATGGATTTTAGGTCCATTATTCCCTTTAAACCTGACGGTTGGTTTAACAGAAGGAGCAGAAGGGGAACTAGCCATTGAGCTGATCCAGGCTAGTGTTTATGACAGTGTCGCTGGCTCAGTCAGTGTTTATAGCCCATCCCTAATTGCCCAGGGGGCAGTTATGAGTCAGCCACATCACTGTGGGTCTGGAGTCATGTGTAAGTCAAACCAGGTAAGGATGGCAGTTCCTTTCTCTGAAGGATGTTAGTGAACCAGATATTCATGAATGACAATTGACAATGGACTCATGGTCTTCATTCAACTCTTAATTCCACATTTCTTCTTCATTGAACTCAAATTGCCCCATCTGTGGGTGTAAGGATTCGGACCCAGGCGTGAATGGTGAGTCTGGGCGTGACATTCTGGTTTTGGGATGGAGACGTGGTTCCCATGGGAACAGGCTGGTCAGAGGGCTTTGATGAAACCACCCTGTCACCTGTTCCCTCCAGCCCACAGGATAGGTTGGTTTCATTAGATTTCTCTACCACATGACCTGCTACAGCCAATGGGGAGTGGGTACCCCAGTGAGATCCCCCCAAATATACCCACCTCCTGAGAGATCACCAACAAAATATACCCACCCACCCAGTGATATCTGTGGTAACATCTGTGGGGGGTGGGTTACTCCAGAAGTTTCTGCGATAAGATACATATGCATTAGGAAAGGCAGGGTTTGGTTTGGAGTAGTCAGTGTAGTTATTAAATTGGAAAGAGTGCATTAGAAATTTACAAGGATGGTGCCTGGACTCAACGGTCTGAGCTATTGGGAGAGGTTGGACAAGCGAGGACATTTTTCTTTAGAGCGTAGGAGACTGAGGGGACCTTATAGAGGTATGGAAGATCTTGAGAGGCATGGAGAGGGTGAACACACTCAGTCTTTTTCCCAAGGTTGGAGAATAGAGGACTCGAGGGCCTCAGTTTAGGGTCAGAGGGAAAAGAATAAAAGGGAACCTGAGGGGCAATGTTTTTACACAGAGGGTGGTACGCTTATGTGCCAAGTGCAGGGAAATGGGGTTAGCGCGGACCGACGTTTTGGTCAGCATGGACCAGTTGGGCCGAAAGGCCTGTCTCTGTGCTGCAGGACACGATCACTCTATATGCCCTGTATACCCTATATACCCTATATCACTCTATATACCCTCCTCGAGAGATCCTCCTAAAACATACCCCCAGGCACACTCTCTCTGTGTCACCACCTGGAGCTTTGCAGGAGGGGGTGTGGAGGGGGAGAATCAGTTGGGCAGAGTGTGATCTCACTGCTCTAACAGAAAGGACCGAGCTTGAGGGTATTCCTCAACTTCTTCACATGTTCCAGTATCTCACTCACTCTCTCTCTCTCTCTCTCTCTCTCTGTCTCTCTCTCTCTCTCTGTCCATCTCTCTCTCTCTCTCTCTGTCTCTCTCCCTTGGCCTCTCTGTGTTACAGCGTGTGTATCAGGGGTCTCTGGAACTGCACGGACCTGATCTGTCCTGAAACAGCATCCTGTCCTAATAATCTCATCTACACCTTCCGCTCCTGCCTCAAAACCTGCAGCAACATCGACCTGAATGAGACCTGTCACCATCCGACTGACGGCTGTACCTGCCCAGAGCACCTCGTCCTGCTGGTGGGTACACGGACAGCAGACTGTGGGTCAGGCTGGGAGAGGGGTGTGTGTGTGTGTGAGTGTGTGTGAGAGAGCACACTGGGAGGGGGTGAGGAGTGTGCTGTGAGGGGGGGAGGGAGAGTGTGCTGTGAGGGGGGGGGAGTGTGCTGTGAGGGGGAGGGGGAGTGTGCTGTGAGGGGGAGGGGGGAATGTGCTTTGAGGGGGAGGGGGAATGTGCTGCGAGGGGGAGGGGGAGTGTGCTGTGAGAGGGGAGTGGGGGAGTGTGCTGAGAGGGGGACGGGAAGTGTGTTGTGAGGGGGAGGGGGAGTGTACTGTGAGGGGGGTGTGCTGTGAGGGGGGAGGGGGAGTGTGCTGTGAGGGGGGAGGGGGAGTGTGCTGTGAGGGGGGTGTGTGCTGTGAGGGGAGAGGGGGAGTGTACTGTGAGGGGGGAGGGGGTGTGTACTGTGGGGGGGGGAGTGTGCTGTGAGGGGGGTGTGTGCTGTGAGGGGGAGGGGGAATGTGCTGTGAGGGGGGAGGGGGAGTGTGCTGTGAGGTGGGTGTGTGCAGTGAGGGGGGAGGGGGAGTGTGCTGTGAGGAGCGAGGGGGAGTGTGCTGTGGGGGGGTGTGTGCTGTGAGGGGGGGAGGGGGAGTGTGCTGTGATGGGGGAGGGGGTGTGTGCTGTGAGGGGGGAGGGGGGAGGGGGAGTGTGCTGTGAGGGGGGGTGGGGGAGTGTGCTGTGAGGGGGGGAGTGTGCTGTGAGGGGGGTGCGGTAGTGTGTTGTGAGGGGGTGGGGTAGTGTGTTGTGAGTGGGATGGGGAGTGTGCTGTGAGGGGGGAGGGGGTGTGTACTGTGAGGGGGGAGGGAGAGTGTGCTGTGAGGGAGAGGGGGAGTGTGCTGTGAGGGGGGTGGGGATGTGTGCTGTGAGGGGGGTGGGGGAGTGTGCTGTGGGGAGGGGAGTGTGCTGTGAGGGGGGTGGGGGAGTGTGCTGTGAGGGGGGAGGGAGGAGTGTGCTGTGAGGGGGGAGTGTGCTGTGAGGAGGGATGGGGTGTGTGCTGTGAGGGGGGAGGGGGAGTGTGCTGTGAGGGGGGAGGGGGAGTATGCTGTGAGGGGGGAGGGGAGTGTGCTGTGAGGGGGGAGGGGAGTGTGCTGTGAGGGGGAGGGGGAGTGTGCTGTGATGGGGGAGGGGGGAGTGTGCTGTGAGGGGGGGGAGTGTGCTGTGAGGGGGAGGGGGAGTGTGCTGTGAGGGGGTGGGGAGTGTGCTGTGAGAGGGGAAGGGGAGTGTGCTGTGGGGAGGGGAGGGGGAGTGTGCTGTGACAGGGGAGGGGAGTGTGCTGTGAGGGGGGGAGGGGGAGTGTGCTGTGAGGGGGGAGGGGGAGTGTGCTGTGACAGGGGAGGGGAGTGTGATGTGACGGGGGAGGGGTAGTGTGCTGTGAGGGGGGGAGGTGGTGTGTGCTGTGAGGGGGGAGGGGGAGTGTGCTGTGAGGAGGGGAAGGGGGAGTGTGCTGTGAGGAGGGGGAGGGGGAGTGTGCTGTGACGGGGGAGGGGGAGTGTGCTGTGAGAGGGGAGGGGTAGTGTGCTGTGACGGGGGAGGGGGAGTGTGCTGTGAGGGGGAGGGGAGTGTGCTGTGAGGGGGGTTACAACATTAAACATTCCAGCCCAGTTACAGGCCCTTCAGCCCTCGATGTTGTGCCAACCTGTGGAACCAATCTGATGCCCACCGTGGGTGGCACGGTGGCACAGTGGTTAGCACTGCTGCCTCACAGCACCAGGTTCCCAGGTTCGATCCCAGCCTCAGGCGACTGACTGTGTGGAGTTTGCACGTTCTCCCCGTGTCTGCGTGGGTTTCCTCCAGGTGCTCCGGTTTCCTCCCACAGTCCAAAGATGTGCAGGTCAGGTGAATTGGCCATGCTAAATTGCCCGTAGTGTTAGGTAAGGGGTAAATATAGGGGTATGGGTGGGTTGTGCTTCAGCGGGTTGGTGTGGACTTGTTGGGCCGAAGGGCCTGTTTCCACACTGTAAGTAATCTAATCTAACCTGATTAATTGTGAAAACTGGGAGGCATGGACACATTGGGCTGAAGGGCCTGTTTCCAAGCTCTAGGCCTCGATAACTCTATGTCCTACTGTGTGTTTCTCCATGATACTCCATGTTACTGCCTGAGTTTCTTTGGTTTCTCTTGTCAGGGTGATAAATGTGTGGCTCCAGCTGACTGTCCGTGTCACCACACTGGCCGAGAGTATGAGAGGGGGCAGACTATTGAGAAGGATTGCAATGAATGGTAATGGCATTACTTCACAAATTGACTCATTTCACTGGATGTGATTTGGTGAAAAGCCTTTGTACAGAACAGACTGGAATGCGTGGGTGGAATGGCCTCCTCCTGAACTCTAACCAGACTCATTCCTGATGAACAGTGAGATAAGATTTCCTCACTTTGATGATCCATTCTACTCCCTCATCATCCTCTCCACTCTCCGTCATCTTCCCAGACTCCCCTCCCTCATCCTTTCCTCTCAATCCTGTCCTCTTGTACCTCCACTGTTTTTTACACCCATGTCCCTCACCCCCTCATCCTACCTCACCTCCTGGGCTTGACCTCCTTCATATTTCCCAGGGATCCCTGAATTATCACATCTGTCCTTTCATCCATTTCCTGTCTGAATGACATTTTCATTTGGAATTTGCCCTGAGCTAACTGTCACTGTCAGTCCTCACTCATTATCCCTCTCCCTCACTCATTACCATTCTCCCTCACTCATTACTACTCTCCTTCACTCATTATCCCTCTCCCTCACTCATTATCCCTCTCCCTCGCTAATTATCCCTCTACCTCACTCATTACCACTCTCCCTCACTCATTACCACCCTCCATCACTCATTACCACTCTCCCTCACTCATTATCCCTCTCCCTCACTCATTACCACTCTCCATCATTGACTGAAAGACCATTCTACCCTATGAATCTGTACTGACCTATCCGAATCATATTGTCGACCAACATTACTGGCTCTGAAGAGAAACTTGGCTTCCCCCACCAAGGTCATGGAGCCGTGTAGTTCAACAGCACAGA
Source organism: Hemiscyllium ocellatum (assembly GCF_020745735.1). Lineage (NCBI taxonomy): Eukaryota > Metazoa > Chordata > Chondrichthyes > Orectolobiformes > Hemiscylliidae > Hemiscyllium > Hemiscyllium ocellatum. The sequence goes on from NC_083404.1 coordinate 143,604,811, forward strand.
GAAGGCCCTTCAGCCCATTAGTCTGTACAGGTCTAAAATAATGCTTTCCCTATTCTAACCCTTTTGTCCAGCACTGGGCCCATAGCTTTGTTTCCTTGGCATCATGAGTGACACATCGAAATCTCTCTTGATTGTGATGAGGGTTTCTGTATCTCCCATCCACCCAGGCAGTGGGCTCCAGATTCCCCCCCACCCTCTGAGTGAATAAAGATATCCTCACATCTCCTCGAAGCCTCCTGACCCTTCCCCTTCAAGCTCTGACCCTGGTCATTGACCCCTCCCCACCCTCACTAAGGTGAACATTCCTTCATGTCTACCCTGGCCATGCCCCTCACCATTTTATGCATCTCAGTCCTGTCTCCTCTATATTGTCACCTCGAATCTGTCAATCAGCAGAAAGTTGAATTCCTTCACCCTTACTGAGAGATCAGCTCCCTCCCATGAGATAATTGATTCTTCACCCAAGCTCGTTGAGACCTTTACTGTTTTCAGACCCCCTGGAGTTGAAACAGTGTCCTGACCAGCAGCTGCTCCCAAACTCATCACTTCCTGGCCTTCCCACGGACATCAGCCTCAGACCTTATTCCCAACACAGTGGAGCAGCTTAAGGCACGTTCCCCTTCTCCCAGAACCTGCTCCCAGCACATGGTGTCAGACACTTTAAACAAGCTGTCCTTCATGTTATACAGGGCTAGCCCGTAAAATGTAAACCTCGAACCTCTCTCTTTTCCAAACTTGTAATGAACATCCCTGTAGCAGAGTACTCCCTGCCTGCCCATCACCATGTCCTCCCTCCATCTGCTCCTCTCCATTACCCTGACTGTCACAGAGTCCTCACCTTGCTCACTCCCCATCACTACCCGTCATCATCGATCACTATCCAATGGTATCCATGGTTACCTGTTGTTACTATTGATTGGTTCACTGATGCTGCTGTCTTGTGATTCTGTTTAGTGTGTGTCGCGATCGGAGATGGCAGTGCAGTAACAGGCCATGTGCAGGGAGCTGCCTGGCTACAGGAGACCCTCACTACATGACGTTTGATGGACGGATGTACAGCTTCCTTGGAGACTGTCAGTATGTGTTAGTCCAGGAAAGCAGAGGGCTGTTCAGTGTGACGGCTGAGAATGTACCGTGTGGGACCAGCAGGGTCACCTGTACCAAGTCCATCATTCTGACAATTGGCAACACCATCATTCACATGCTGAGGGGTAAGAGACGGTCACAGGGCGATTGTGAAAGTCAGCAGAATGGAAAATGTACTCACTTTCTGCAGGCAGCATTCAGCAGGAATGTCAAGAGAAACACCATTGAGTGCCCACTCTTGGGGGTGGGGGTGGGGGGGGGGGGAATGCAAAATGCAGAGAGGATTGAGAACAGAATAAGGAAGGAGAGGCCAGACAGTGAGCATGTGACCAGGTTAGCAGGAAGTTGTGACTGAGTGGTAAATCTGAATCTGTTGGTCACTGGTGATCAGATTTCTACAAGCAGAGAAAAACTGTACTCTGCAAACTAGATTTAGAAATAAATTAAAAACAGGGGAGAGCTGTTGAGTCCTTTAACCATGCTTCAATCTCAATAAAATAATGGCATTTTTGGGTTGTCCAGTAACAGTAACCTGTCAGAACACAACCTTCTCCAGCTAGTTTGATGTCATTACCAAATTTGGAAATATTACGGTTGGTCTCCACCTCCACCTTTTAAAGGGTCTGTTCAGCTAAAGACCATAAAATGGGGACCCTCACTGCGGGGAATGTGAGGTCGTACATTTGGCAGGAAGAGTGGAGGAGCCAAATATTATTTAAATGGATAAAGACTGCGGAGAGTTGTAGAATGGATAGATTTGGGAATCCATATCCATGAATCAGAAAAAACTGAACATCCATGTTCAGCAGTGGCCAGGGAAGGCCAGGGAAGGCCAGGGAAGGCCAGGGAAGGCCAGGGAAGGCCAGTGGAAGGCCAGGGAAGGCCAGGGAAGGCCAGGGAAGGCCAGGGAAGGCCAGGGGAAAGTTGGCCTTTAGTTCAAAGAGAATGCAGTATAAAAGTCGGGAGGTTTTGCTAAAACTATATAAGGCACCAATCAGAGCACAGATGGAATTCTGTGACCAGGTTTGGGTCCCTTACTCAAGGGACTGTCGTTCAGGATATGGAGGGACAGTCTTACGAGGAAAGGTTGAATAGGCTGGGCCTGAACTAATTAGAATATAGAGAAATGAAAGGTGGCCTTATTGAAACAGACAAGATTTGAAGGAGGACATGAACAGGAGAGATGTGGAAAGGTTGTTTCTCTGTATGACAGTTTAGGAACTGAGGGCAGCTGCACATTGAAGACAAAAATGTGGAGGAATTCCTTCTCTCTGAAGGGAGTGAATCTGTGGGATTCTTTACCTTAGAGAGTTTTTGAGGCTGGGTCAGTAAATAAATTCAAGGTTACAAGAGATAGATTTTTAGTCAGTTTGGGGGGCTTCAAGGGTTATAGGGAATAGATAGGGACCTGGAGTAGAGGGCGGTCAGATTAGCTGTGATCTCATTCAATAGCACAGCAGACGTGATGGACCAAATGGCCTATTTCTGATCTGATGTCTTTCTGTTTACCCCATTAGTAACTGCCTGCCGTCTGTGAATGGTCTGCTTATTCCTGGTCTGTGCTGTGTCTCTGTAAATCAATCCTCAATCGATATTATGATACTCCCAGTGGGACCTTCTGAAAATCTCGATCCACTGGCTCTCCTTTCTCTCGGCTCCTATAGGTTTGTCAAACAGCCTTTCTCCCTCATCAGTCCGCACTGACTCTGTCCAATTTCCCATCTTCTTCCAGCTCTGCCATCCTTTAGAACCGATTCAAACATTTCCCTCCACACCTGAGATCAAACAGTCCTGTGGCTCTCTCTCTCTCTCTCTCTCTCTCACTCTCTCTCTCTCTCTCCCTCTGCTGTGGTTAACATCTGCTGTCTTCTATTCAGGAGGAATATTTTCTGGATCATGAAGAATAATCACCAGCATCCAGTTTCCCATTTCCTGAGCAACAGACATTCCTATTTATGGGGAGGCGATGGCCTTTGGTATTATCACTGGCCTGTTAATCCAGAGACCCAGGGTAATGTTCTGGGGACCAAGGTTCAGATCCCACTCAGGCAGATGGTGGAATTCGAATCCAACAAAAAAAAGCATCTGGAGTTAAGAACCTAATGATGACCATGAATCCATTATTGATTAACAGGAAAAACCCATCTGGGTCACCAATGTCCTTCAGAGAAGGAAACTGCCACCCTGCCCCCGGTCTGGCCTCCATGTGACTCCAGACCCACAGCAATGTGGGTGACCGTTAACTGCCCCTCCCCCAGGCAATTAGGGATGGGCAAGAAATGCTGGTGTTGACAGTGAGGCCCTCATCCTGTGAAGGAATAAATAAAAAATAAATCTGAGTGTCAAGAAGAAATGCAGCTGCGACATAATTAGTCCCTTCATTTGGTTGTGATTATAAATCACAGAATCACAGTGAGAGAAGGCCATTCAGCCAGGTGTGCCTGCACTAATAGTCTGGCTCTATTCTCATGGGCTCGTCTCCTGTCCCTGTCCCTACCCACCATTTCTATTCAAATAACCATCCAATGCCCGTCTTCAGTAGCCCCAGCTCTGGTCCTATGGGACATATTCAGTAGGAATTTGTCACAAAGACCCAAGTATGCTGGTGCCTGTTGGCTAACGGAGCCCTCCCCCTGCTAATATACTGCTCCCTGCACCATGTGCGGTTGTGATGTCTAGCAACCCTGGATTGAGGTACATTTTCACGTGGTAGTTTACCTCATCAACCTCTTCCTGTCTTTCCACCATGAATGATACTTTATTTAAAAAAAGCCCACTGTAACAGGTTTGTTAAAATCCTTTCACACCTCCATGTTGGATATCATGATTTACTAAGACTCTTGCTGTCACTCTCCCAATAATGGACTACAGCACCTTCTCCTGACAGAGATTGGATTAACTGGCTCCTAATTTCCTGCCTTCTGTCTCACTGCAATCTTCAATAAATATTTACATTGCTGTATTATTGTCTATTGCCCAATCCAATCTGCTTAAAATTTAAGGAAGTTTTAATAAGAAATAAACAACATGCCTACTGTCACCTGGGGACTCTGGAGTACCTCCATAAAGGCAGGGGGGAGATTGAAGGGAGATTTTGCTGATTTCGCTTTATTGGCTGAATTGTTGCACTGGGCCCACATAAGCCATGGTCACCTGACCAGGGGCCAATCAAACTTTGTTGTTGAGCCGTTGTCCCTTAGTTACGAACCCATTGATTCTGTGGGGTCTGTTTCTGCTCTGACTGGTCCAGGAAAATTCAATATTTTATACATTTCACTGTGTGCTCCAGTAAGCATCTTTTTGCACTTGGTTTAAAGCAGTAATTTCTCTGTTTTTAACCCAAAAATAAAGGAAATCAAAAGGTCTGTTAATAAAGGCATTACACAACATCTCACACAATACCCCTGTCATATTTGGAGATGCCAGTGTTGGACTGGGGTGTACAAAGTTAAAAATCACACAACACCAGGTTATAGTCCAACAGGTTTAATTGGAAGTACAATTGGACTATAAGCTGGTGTTGTGTGATTTTTAACTTTGAATACCCCTGTCAGCAGTGTCACCCCTTGAGGGTGAGAGTCAGAGAGATAACACTGAAAGGGAGGGACAGGCGAGCAGGGAATGGGTGTTATTCATGTGAGGCGTAATGTGGACGGTATTACACCTTGGAATTCTGATCTTTTGGATATGCATTAACAAAGTAGGCTTTGCAAAGTTGTGTAATGTCTGAGTTGACAAATTGATATGAAACTGGTAAAAGTGGCAATGAATGACAAGAATAGAAGCAGACTTCAGGGAGACAGAGAGAAGATGGTGCGTGAGGGTGGTAATTGTCAGGTAAAGGCTGAAGTATTCATTGCGACAGGATGATCAAGGATAGGAAACAGAAAACAAAAAGCACAATTTTACAGACAGTGTGAGCTGCTTATTACTCAGTACATATTATTACTTGGTACACATTATTACTCGTTGTGTGTTAATACTCAGTGCATCTGATTACTCAGTACACGTTATTACACAGTGTGCCAGATTGTCCAGTGTATGTTAGTGATTATTCAGTGCGTGTTATTGCTTGGTATGTCTGATTACTTAATGTGTCTTATTGCTCGATGTGTATGATTACTCGATGCCTGCTATTGCTGGGTGTGCCTGATTATTCAGTGTGTGTTATTGCTGGGTGTGTCTGATTATTCAGTGCGTGTTATTGCTGGGTGGGCCTGATTATTCAGTGTGTGTTATTGCTGGGTGTGTCTGATTATTCAGTGCGTGTTATTGCTGGGTGTGCCTGATTATTCAGTGTGTGTTATTGCTGGGTGTGTCTGATTATTCAGTGTGTGTTATTGCTGGGTGTGTCTGATTATTCAGTGTGTGCTATTGCTGGGTGTGCCTGATTATTCAGTGCGTGTTATTGCTGGGTGTGCCTGATTATTCAGTGTGTGTTATTTCTAGGTGTGCCTGATTTAGTGTGAGTTATTGCTGAGTGTGTCCGATTATTCATTGTCTGTTATTGCTGGGTGTGTCTGATTATTCAGTGCGTGTTATTGCTGGGTGTGTCTGATTATTTAGTGTGAGTTATTGCTGGGTGTGTCTGATTATTCATTGTCTGTTATTGCTGGGTGTGTCTGATTTTTCAGTGTGTGTTATTTCTGGGTGTGCCTGATTATTTAGTGTGAGTTATTGCTGGGTGTGCCTGATTATTCAGTGTGTGTTATTGCTGGGTGTGTCTGATTATTCAGTGCGTGTTATTGCTGGGTGTGTCTGATTATTCAGTGCGTGTTATTGCTGGGTGTGCCTGATTATTCAGTGTGTGTTATTGCTGGGTGTGCCTGATTATTCAGTGTGTGTTATTGCTGGGTGTGTCTGATTATTCAGTGTGTGTTATTGCTGGGTGTGTCTGATTATTCAGTGCGTGTTATTGCTGGGTGTGCCTGATTATTCAGTGCGTGTTATTGCTGGGTGTGTCTGATTATTCAGTGTGTGTTATTGCTGGGTGTGTCTGATTATTCAGTGCGTGTTATTGCTGGGTGTGTCTGATTATTCAGTGCGTGTTATTGCTGAGTGTGTCCGATTATTCATTGTCTGTTATTGCTGGGTGTGTCTGATTATTCAGTGTGTGTTATTGCTGGGTGTGTCTGATTATTTAGTGTGAGTTATTGCTGGGTGTGACTGATTATTCATTGTCTGTTATTGCTGGGTGTGTCTGATTATTCAGTGTGTGTTATTTCTGGGTGTGCCTGATTATTTAGTGTGAGTTATTGCTGAGTGTGTCTGATTATTCATTGTCTGTTATTGCTGGGTGTGCCTGATTATTCAGTGTGTGTTATTGCTGGGTGTGTCTGATTATTCAGTGCGTGTTATTGCTGGGTGTGCCTGATTATTCATTGTCTGTTATTGCTGGGTGGGCCTGATTATTCAGTGCGTGTTATTGCTGGGTGTGCCTGATTATTCAGTGCGTGTTATTGCTGGGTGGGTCTGATTATTTAGTGTGAGTTATTGCTGGGTGTGTCTGATTATTCAGTGCGTGTTATTGCTGGGTGGGTCTGATTATTTAGTGTGAGTTATTGCTGGGTGTGTCTGATTATTCAGTGTGTGTTATTGCTGGGTGTGCCTGATTATTCAGTGTGTGTTATTGCTGGGTGTGCCTGATTATTCAGTGTGTGTTATTGCTGGGTGTGCCTGATTATTCAGTGTGTGTTATTGCTGGGTGGGTCTGATTATTCAGTGTGTGTTATTGCTGGGTGTGCCTGATTATTCAGTGTGTGTTATTGCTGGGTGTGCCTGATTATTCAGGGTGTGTTATTGCTGGGTGTGCCTGATTATTCAGTGTGTGTTATTGCTGGGTGGGTCTGATTATTCAGTGTGTGTTATTGCTGGGTGGGTCTGATTATTCAGTGTGAGTTATTGCTGGGTGTGTCTGATTATTCAGTGTGTGTTATTGCTGGGTGTGCCTGATTATTCAGTGTGTGTTATTGCTGGGTGTGCCTGATTACTCGGTGTGTGTTATTGCTGGGTGGGTCTGATTATTCAGTGCGTGTTATTGCTGGGTGTGCCTGATTATTCAGTGCGTGTTATTGCTGGGTGTGCCTGATTATTCAGTGTGTGTTATTGCTGGGTGGGTCTGATTATTCAGTGTGTGTTATTGCTGGGTGTGCCTGATTATTCAGTGTGTGTTATTGCTGGGTGTGCCTGATTACTCGGTGTGTGTTATTGCTGGGTGGGTCTGATTATTCAGTGTGTGTTATTGCTGGGTGTGCCTGATTATTCAGTGTGTGTTATTGCTGGGTGTGCCTGATTATTCAGTGTGTGTTATTGCTGGGTGTGCCTGATTACTCGGTGTGTGTTATTGCTGGGTGGGTCTGATTATTCAGTGTGTGTTATTGCTGGGTGTGCCTGATTATTCAGTGTGTGTTATTGCTGGGTGTGCCTGATTATTCAGTGTGTGTTATTGCTGGGTGTGCCTGATTATTCAGTGTGTGTTATTGCTGGGTGGGTCTGATTATTCAGTGCGTGTTATTGCTGGGTGTGTCTGATTATTCAGTGTGTGTTATTGCTGGGTGTGTCTGATTATTCAGTGCGTGTTATTGCTGGGTGTGTCTGATTATTCAGTGCGTGTTATTGCTGAGTGTGTCCGATTATTCATTGTCTGTTATTGCTGGGTGTGTCTGATTATTCAGTGTGTGTTATTGCTGGGTGTGTCTGATTATTTAGTGTGAGTTATTGCTGGGTGTGACTGATTATTCATTGTCTGTTATTGCTGGGTGTGTCTGATTATTCAGTGTGTGTTATTTCTGGGTGTGCCTGATTATTTAGTGTGAGTTATTGCTGAGTGTGTCTGATTATTCATTGTCTGTTATTGCTGGGTGTGCCTGATTATTCAGTGTGTGTTATTGCTGGGTGTGTCTGATTATTCAGTGCGTGTTATTGCTGGGTGTGCCTGATTATTCATTGTCTGTTATTGCTGGGTGGGCCTGATTATTCATTGTCTGTTATTGCTGGGTGTGCCTGATTATTCAGTGTGTGTTATTGCTGGGTGTGCCTGATTATTCAGTGTGTGTTATTGCTGGGTGTGCCTGATTACTCGGTGTGTGTTATTGCTGGGTGTGTCTGATTATTCAGTGCGTGTTATTGCTGGGTGTGCCTGATTATTCAGTGTGTGTTATTGCTGGGTGGGTCTGATTATTCAGTGTGTGTTATTGCTGGGTGTGCCTGATTATTCAGTGTGTGTTATTGCTGGGTGTGCCTGATTATTCAGTGTGTGTTATTGCTGGGTGGGTCTGATTATTCAGTGCGTGTTATTGCTGGGTGGGTCTGATTATTCAGTGTGTGTTATTGCTGGGTGTGCCTGATTATTCAGTGTGTGTTATTGCTGGGTGTGCCTGATTACTCGGTGTGTGTTATTGCTGGGTGGGTCTGATTATTCAGTGTGTGTTATTGCTGGGTGGGTCTGATTATTCAGTGTGTGTTATTGCTGGGTGTGCCTGATTATTCAGTGTGTGTTATTGCTGGGTGTGCCTGATTACTCGGTGTGTGTTATTGCTGGGTGGGTCTGATTATTCAGTGTGTGTTATTGCTGGGTGTGCCTGATTATTCAGTGTGTGTTATTGCTGGGTGTGCCTGATTATTCAGTGTGTGTTATTGCTGGGTGTGCCTGATTACTCGGTGTGTGTTATTGCTGGGTGGGTCTGATTATTCAGTGTGTGTTATTGCTGGGTGTGCCTGATTATTCAGTGTGTGTTATTGCTGGGTGTGCCTGATTATTCAGTGTGTGTTATTGCTGGGTGTGCCTGATTATTCAGTGTGTGTTATTGCTGGGTGGGTCTGATTATTCAGTGCGTGTTATTGCTGGGTGTGTCTGATTATTCAGTGTATGTTATTGCTGGGTGGGTCTGATTATTCAGTGCGTGTTATTGCTGGGTGTGCCTGATTATTCAGTGTGAGTTATTGCTGGGTGTGCCTGATTATTCAGTGTGTGTTATTGCTGGGTGTGCCTGATTATTCAGTGTGTGTTATTGCTGGGTGTGCCTGATTATTCAGTGTGTGTTATTGCTGGGTGGGTCTGATTATTCAGTGTGAGTTATTGCTGGGTGTGCCTGATTATTCAGTGTGTGTTATTGCTGGGTGTGCCTGATTACTCGGTGTGTGTTATTGCTGGGTGTGCCTGATTATTCAGTGTGTGTTATTGCTGGGTGTGCCTGATTATTCAGTGTGTGTTATTGCTGGGTGTGCCTGATTACTCGGTGCGTGTTATTGCTGGGTGTGTCTGATTACTCGGTGTGTGTTATTGCTGGGTGTGCCTGATTATTCAGTGTGTGTTATTGCTGGGTGTGCCTGATTACTCGGTGCGTGTTATTGCTGGGTGGGTCTGATTACTCGGTGTGTGTTATTGCTGGGTGTGCCTGATTATTCAGTGCGTGTTATTGCTGGGTGGGTCTGATTATTCAGTGTGTGTTATTGCTGGGTGTGCCTGATTATTCAGTGTGTGTTATTGCTGGGTGTGCCTGATTATTCAGTGTGTGTTATTGCTGGGTGTGCCTGATTACTCGGTGTGTGTTATTGCTGGGTGTGCCTGATTATTCAGTGTGTGTTATTGCTGGGTGGGTCTGATTACTCGGTGTGTGTTATTGCTGGGTGGGTCTGATTACTCGGTGTGTGTTATTGCTGGGTGGGCCTGATTATTCAGTGTGTGTTATTGCTGGGTGGGTCTGATTACTCGGTGTGTGTTATTGCTGGGTGGGTCTGATTACTCGGTGTTCCCACAGGGAAAGATGTCATGGTGAATGGGATTGGAGTGAAGCTTCCCAAAGTGTACAGTGGGAGTGGTCTCTCTCTCCATCAAGCTGGCCTCTTTGTTTCCGTTGTCACAGATTTGGGATTGACTGTTCTCTGGGATGGAGGTGAGTGTATTTACAACTAAAACCTTGCAGATCAATAAGAGTTTGATTGATTGAAGGAGCTGGCAGAAGTTTTGAAGTTCCTTTCACTCCCTATTCACGATAAAAACAATTCACTGATCAGTGGATCTGATGGGCTGAAGGGCCTCTTCGGTGCTGTTTGACTCATAGACTAAAACAGCATCAATGTTGGGGAAGTTCTGTCTCACAGAGTTCGGTCTCTCAGCTCAGTTCATTCACTTGTAAAGATTCACAGTAGCATCACATAGATGTTGGATCCTGTATCAAACTCATCCCGAATCCTGAACTGTGTTTGTCCATGTTAGAAACAAAAGTCAATAAAATTTAGACGAGACCACCAAAACTGGAAACAATTTATTCTCCAATCTTGCAAGAAAGTACTCCAATTGCAGAAAGTAATTGAAGTAAATTAGAACTGAGGTTAGTGTACAGTTATAGCCTTTGAGCTGAGTGAGGCCATCTCTTAGACTCCTAATGACCCAATCTCTCTTACTGTGCCAGACCACTGCCCAGCTGTGCCCCACCCTTATTACTGCCCCCCTCCCCAGGTTGGTAACCTTCCTCTCTGTAAGTGCTGACACACACATTATTTTGTCGACAGTACATCAAGGTCTGGGTTAACACTTTGTATCAATTCTGCTGGTCCATTCCATCCTCGGACATCTCATTAACTTGTATCGTTTTGTATAGCCCAAGCATTTCAGTTATCTCAGCTTTTTGCTGAAAGTATAATTTTACAAAAATAACTTTTTGTAATAGTAATTACACACCAAAGTTAGTATTTAATTAACCACAATTATACACTGAAAAGTCCCTATATACCTGCAGGGTTAATAGTTCTCTTGCTGTACCCCGTTTCTGTCTGATTTTTCTACATCTGTAAAAACAGCACCTTTCCCCATTTCTAACAACTCCCCCATTTCTTTTCTTTTACCATTTGTTGTTTTTGCTATTTTATTTCTGTCCTCTTTTCATCCCGTGGTGCCGAGATTCACAATCTTGCCGTTTCTGTCCTTCTAAGTCTGTCTTTTTCAAACTCCAGGAGCAATCTGCTACTCTCTCTTTCTTGCGCTTGTATTGTTGTCCTCCCGAAGACATTACCAGCTTAGTCATTATCCATTTTAACACATTGACTCCTATCTGTAAACCTATAATTATCAGTAATACATGTATGCCTAAGTGTCCAGTCACCCATCCCCATCTTTCATCTTTTCGGGGTTCATCCGTAATTTCTCTTATATTGTACTATTTCTGCCTTATCTTCCACTATGGAAGAGGTGTCTGGGATGAAGGTGCAACATTCCTTACCAATCAGCGCACAAGTTACCCCTTTTTCAGACAAGAGATAGTCTAAAGCCATTCGATTCTGTAAAGCTGTTAGCCTTGTTGCTATCATTTCGGTGGTTATGGCTGATATCTGGGATTGAGTTTCTCCCATCACGCCGGTGGTATCCGCCAGTTTCTGTATTTCCATCCCCGCCCTTGTAGTGCCGTAGTTTGGGAGTAGTGTCCACAGCAGACGGTCTCCTTCAGGGACCTCTCGGGCCTTACGTCTTATCCCCATCCTCCTTTCTTAGGTCGAAGGTGAGGGACTGTATAAGTGAGGTAACAGCAACCACTCCAGCCTTTCTTGTTTTAAGGCAATGCTTCATCAATGTCATTACATGCGTTTATTTCCACACATTCGGTCACACGAATGTATTTTTCCCAGGGAATAAATGGATAGGCCTTCAGACCACATACCCGTATGTCCCGTTCAATACTTGGGGAGTGTTCGTGGCAGTGGCTTGGTTGGTATCATCTTGGACGCAAGATGATTTTCCTAATTGGAAGGGTACGACGTCATTCCGATTACAGAAACAGTTGGTATTCACTGCTCCATTTTGGTGGGGAAATTCCACGGCTATCAATAACACCCTGGGTTTTCAGGGCTGGCCTTGGGAACCATCTCACAAAGTTATATTTGCTCCTTTCAGATTCCCACTTTGTATTATTTAAGCTCAAGTCAAATTGTTGTGCATCATACATTTCTCTTTTGGTGAGCAGTATTACCGAGGTGGGGATCCCAGATTCGCCATGGTGTGGGACCTCTGCACAGACCCAACAGTTGGCAAGTTCCTCTTGTTTAGCATAATTTTGGCATAGTGTAGTCAAGTGATTATTCCCATTTCCTTGAACAGTTAGAAAAACTAACGTCATAATACTATACCAGTACCCACCCGTCTCTGAACCCTGCCTACCACCCTGTCTTAATCTTTTAGGTGCCAGGGCGGGGTGAGTCCATGCAACCCTTACAATCAATACAATATATATATCATCAAACATTAAAAGAGTCTTTTATCTTAGTTCATTCCGTCTTTCTCAGCTTAACTTTCAGAGGGTTGTCTGTAGGATGAGCGTGCCCCTCCGCCAATGGGGCGTTCACAGGACCTCTAACGCGAGTGTGATGACTCCACCCTTTCTCAGCAGTTCGGATAGCTGTCTCAGTAGTCAGGAGGGTTAGGAATGGTCCCTCCCAACTCGGGTGCAGTTTAATATTTTACCAGGTCTTGATCAGGACCCAATCACCCGGTTGTCAAACTCAAGTGGAGGTGTCTGGGTCAACAGACCCTTCTTCCTAAGGACAGACAAAGAAGACCAAGTGCCACAATATAGTTCTTTAAAAGTTTGTGCGAAGATTTGTAGCTCGGGTGCTTGTTGTAGTGGTTCTGTTCGCCGAACTGGAAGTTTTTGTTGCAAACGTTTCGTCCCCTGGCTAGGAGACATCATCAGTGCTGTGGAACCTCCTGCGAAGCGCTTCTTTGATATTTCTTCCGGCATTTATAGTGGTCTGTCCTTGCCGCTTCCGGGTGTCAGTTTCAGCTGTCCTCTGTAGTGATTGGTATATTGGGTCCAGGTCGATGTGTTTGTTGATGGAATTTGTGGATGAATGCCATGCCTCTAGGAATTCCCTGGCTGTTCTCTGTCTGGCTTGCCCTATGATAGTAGTGTTTTCCCAGTCGAATTCATGTTGCTTGTTGTCTGAGTGTGTGGCTACTAGGGATACCTGGTCGTGTCGTTTCGTGGCTAGTTGGTGTTCATGTATGCGGATTGTTAGCTGTCTTCCTGTTTGTCCTATATAGTGTTTTGTGCAGTCCTTGCATGGTATTTTATAAACTACATTAGTTTTGCTCATGTTGGGTATTGGCTCCTTTGTTCTAGTGAGTTGTTGTCTGAGCGTGGCTGTTGGTTTGTGTGCTGTTATGAGTCCTTGGGGTCGCAGTAGTCTGGCTGTCAGTTCTGAAACGCTCCTGATGTATGGTAGTGTGGCTAGTCCTTTTGGTTGTGGCATGTCCTCGTTCCGTGGTCTATCTCTTAGGCATCTGTTGATAAAGTTGCATGGGTATCCGTTTTTGGCGAATACCTTGTATAGGTGTTCCTCTTCCTCTTTTCGCAGTTCTGGTGTACTGCAGTGTGTTGTAGCTCTTTTGAATAGTGTCCTGATGCAGCTTCGTTTGTGTGTGTTGGGGTGGTTACTTTCATAGTTTAGGACTTGGTCTGTGTGTGTTGTTTTCCTGTGTACCCTTGTGGTGAATTCTCCGTTGGGTGTTCTCTGTACTATCACGTCTAGGAATGGGAGTTGGCTATCCTTTTCTACTTCTCTCGTGAATCGGATGCCTGTGAGTGTGGCGTTGATGATCCGGTGTGTTTTTTCTATTTCCGTGTTTTTGATGATTACGAAAGTGTCATCGACATATCTGACCCAGAGTTTGGGTTGAATTGCGAAAAGAGGAAGAGGAACACCTATACAAGGTATTCGCCAAAAACGGATACCCGCGCAACTTTATCAACAGATGCCTAAGAGATAGACCACGGAACGAGGACATGCCACAACCAAAAGGACTAGCCACACTACCATACATCAGGAGCGTTTCAGAACTGACAGCCAGACTACTGCGACCCCTAGGACTCATAACAGCACACAAACCAACAGCCACGCTCAGACAACAACTTACTAGAACAAAGGAGCCAATACCCAACATAAGCAAAACTAATGTAGTTTATAAAATACCATGCAAGGACTGCACAAAACACTATATAGGACAAACAGGAAGACAGCTAACAATCCGCATACATGAACACCAACTAGCCACGAAACGACACGACCAGGTATCCCTAGTAGCCACACACTCAGACAACAAGCAACATGAATTTGACTGGGAAAACACTACTATCATAGGGCAAGCCAGACAGAGAACAGCCAGGGAATTCCTAGAGGCATGGCATTCATCCACAAATTCCATCAACAGACACATCGACCTGGACCCAATATACCAATCACTACAGAGGACAGCTGAAACTGACACCCGGAAGCGGCAAGGACAGACCACTATAAATGCCGGAAGAAATATCAAAGAAGCGCTTCGCAGGAGGCTCCACAGCACTGATGATGTCTCCTAGCCAGGGGACGAAACGTTTGCAACAAAAACTTCCAGTTCGGCGAACAGAACCACTACAATAGTTCTTTAAAAACTTATCATTGAACTCTACAGTTGGTAATTCCCCTCTTCCACCCAAGAAAGTTAATCCAAACATCATCTCATAAGGAGAGAGCCCTATATCATGTCTAGGAACAGTCCTAATGCGTAGCAATGCGATAGGTAAACATTTAGTCCATGGTAATCGAGTCTCTAGGACTAGCTTAGATAATTGCTTCTTTAAGATTTGATTCATTCCTTCCACCTGTCCAGAGCAGGCTGAGTGCCCAGGCGGTGTGGAATTCTTGTCATTACTTCTTGTAGAATCTTGGAAGTAAAATGGCTACCTTGGTCTGAATCTATACTTTCCACGATTCCATATCGTGGGATGATGTGTTCAGGGAGGGGTTTCCCCACTCCTTTTGAGGCGGCTAATGACATTGGGAAAGCTTCCACCCACCCAGTTAAGTGGTCTACTAGGACCAGCAGGTACTTCTGTTTTCCCACTGGGGGTAGTTCAGTGTAATCCACCTGTTTATTTTGGAAGGGTCTCACTCCCGGGTTCCTTCCTCCTTTGAGCCCTTCCCTTATTATTTTATACATACTTAGAATCAGTGTAAATTGTCCCATCCCGATTCTCTAAGTGTACATTCTATTAATGCGTACAATTCATAGGTCTGGGCTGACCATGTGTTAGGCAGCCGGTCTGCCTCCACTGTTTGGTTTTTGTTACCGTCCACTACTGCATATCCATTGTGTCTTTTTCCTTCCTCTACTCTCGATGATCCATTTATAAACAATCTATCCCCATCCTGTAAAGGTGGATCTCTCAGGTCCTGTCTAATTTTGGTTTGATACACTATGATATCTAAACAGCCATGTTCTAATTCCCACTTGTCTAGAGGTTCTCCCTTCCATAAGAAGGTAGCTGGGTTTAGACAGGTGTCTGTTGCTAACACCAGGTCATCTTCTTCCATCAGGATGGCCTCGTTAACCATCTCCCTGCCTTTTGGTTTAACACAGTTCTGACTTGATGGGGGATACTAACTACTATAAGGCTGCTCCATCTGCTGTCTTTGCAGCTCCGAAATCTTTTAGTCCCTTTTCCCCCTTTGCAGTAAACAATGGGGCACCCTGAAGATCTGAAATTGTAGGTATTAGGGAGTATATCACTGCTCCTTGTGGATTCAGGGTCGCTTCTTTAGCTACCTCATCGACCAGTCTATTTCCCCTTCTGGTTCATTCCCCTTCCTGATGTCCGTTTATATGAACTATCATTATTTCTCTGGGGAGTAATAGGGATTCCAAGAACTTGTTTTATCAGTTCCTCATGTGTTAGTTCTTTTCCTCTGCTATTTAGCAGTCCTCTTTCTTGCCAAAATTTTTTTTTTTTGAAGGTATGTGCACTCCAAACGCATATTTGGAGTCTGTACATATTGTTCCTTCTTTGTATTCCAAGGTTCTGAGAGCTCTTTCTAAGGAATAGGGTTCCCAAGTTTGGGCTGACCAGCCGTTGGTAGTCTTTCAGCCTCGATAATGCTTCCCTCTATCCCGTCTACTACAGCATATCCATTGTGCCTTTTACCCTCAATCATCCGGGAGGACCCGTTGATAAACAGCCGAGCTCCCGCATGCAGCGGTACGTCTCTTAAGTCCATTCACACTTTAGTCGGATATTCAGTAATATCAAGGCAGTCATGTTCTGGATTGCCAGGGGCCACCCCCCTCTCCCCGCCACAGAAATGCAGCTGGATTCAAGCAACTGTCTGTGACTAACACAAGGTCATCCTGTTCTATTAAGATTGTCTCATATTTCAAAACCCTAGAGTCTGTGAGCCATCGTCCTGCTTTCTGATTTAGGATGGTCCGTACCTGGTGTGGGGTGCTGACTATTAAGGCTCCCCCTAAAGTAAGTTTCCGACTCTCTTCTACCAGGAAGGCTGTTACTGCCGCTGCCTGCACACACCCTGGCCAGTAATATAGCTTTCCATTCTTTAATTAACAATAAATTAATGCAGTTCATGTTTTAAATTAACCATGAATCAATATGACAGGTCACTAAGAATGTGTGAAGGGCTCCTGCCAATTAATATTGATTCAGCTAACACAATTGATTTATTATAAATATTAATTATTAATTATATAATTCAGGGTGGAAACGCAACAAGTGACTAAAACACCTACTCCTACACCTACCCCTCCTCCTACACGGCTAGGGCGGCACGGTGGCACAGTGGTTAGCACTGCTGCCTCACAGCGCCAGAGACCCGGGTTCAATTCCCGACTCAGGCAACTGACTGTGTGGAGTTTGCACGTTCTCCCCGTGTCTGTGTGGGTTTCCTCCGGGTGCTCCGGTTTCCTCCCACAGTCCAAAGATGTGTGGGTCAGGTGAATTGGCCATGCTAAATTGCCCGTAGTGTTAGGTAAGGGGTAAATGTAGGGGAATGGGTGGGTTGCGCTTCGGCGGGTCAGTGTGGACTTGTTGGGCTGAAGGGCCTGTTTCCACACTGTAAGTAATCTAATCTAACATTTTAACAACTGTAGTTGCGTAATTCTGTTTGTTTATCAGTCACTTGTGACTTCTCACTCTGTTTCTGGAATTGTTTTGCTCAAGCACATTCATTTTTAACAACCTCAACAGATTCCATCGCACCGTTTGTGGTTAATTGAATTCGCAATTTGGTGGCAGTATTTTGTCATGAGCACAGACCGATTCTTCATGCCT